>NW_007728745.1:227554-228667 GCF_000696425.1 Galeopterus variegatus | reverse complement strand
CTCTCTTTCAAGATAGTCTCTTTATCTTGCCAACATGACCTTCTTTTCAGCCTGCTATTATCTGAGAAATAGCCTGTATTATTTTTTGGAACTTTTCCACTCTGTGTGGCCTCAGATGAATTTATCATTGTTCAGCCATTAAGCTGTGCTGCCATAGGAGTAAAGAAGTTTTTTTTTTTTTTTAACAAGTCTCAATGTACTTGCCAAAATACAATAGCAATTGTTAGCTAATCATTATTATGTGGGAAGCAGAAAAAAGCTCTTTAAAATGAGCGTGAGTTTGTTCTCTGGCAACAATAATTCAGTCTCATTTTTTCCCCATCATTCCATGGCAGTGACTACGGCTAAAGCTTGACTTGAACTTCTGATAAGAGATGAGAAAAAAGGAATTGAATGTTAGTGAGATCCACCTGGCAGGGTGGAAAGAATATGAAGTTTAGTAAAACTGGATGCTTTGCCATTCCTGTGCTGTGGGTAGTTCTAGTACACTCCCATTGAGAAATACTAAGTGGCTTTTGTTTTAAGCAACTAGAATTTGAAGTGGTTTGTTACACAATAGCTAACTGACTCACTGGAATAATGTGTCTGATTCAGTAGAACTCTAGTGGTAGTGGACACAGAGATAGATGATGAGATAGCAGGGGGTCAGATCAGGAGTTGGAAATTTGAATAAGGTAAGAACAGATATAGAAGGTCAAGCAGGTGCAATAGAATGGAGTCAGGCTAATGCCAACCATTGGCTTTTGAAATAGTTTCAGAGCACACTTGCATGAATAGGTGAGTTATACACAAAGGCGAGTGGAGATGGGATAAATGGACACTGTTTTGAGCCAACCAGGACCAGGTCTGACACAATCGAATGCTATTTTTCTTACTGAGTTCTTGGCTGCTTATATCATGGAGAGAAGATACAGAAAAAGAGTGCTGGGAAAAACACTTAACCAATTAACTAATTAGATTTGTCTGGAAACATTCATCTTCTCATGCTGTTTACCTGCCCGTGATGATGAAGTCATTTTTTCCCCCTGTATTTGATAGAAAATGCATGAGGGATCTCATCAAATTACTAGGTATGTGGTATTTGGGCTGCTAGTAATGAGTTGCCACAACCCA
>NW_007728745.1:221323-227104 GCF_000696425.1 Galeopterus variegatus | reverse complement strand
ATCTCATCAAATTACTAGGTATGTGGTATTTGGGCTGCTAGTAATGAGTTGCCACAACCCACATATAAGACATTCTTGTAATTCTTTTAATCATTAATTCACTGATTCATTTATTATTTTGGATGTACTTGTCAAGCTATTATGTGTTCTCATGGAGCTGACATTCCTCCATGGGAAACACACATCAATCATTTGATTGCAATTGTTATGAGGGGGAAGCACAGTGAACTCTTCTATGCTTGGGCAAAAGGGGTGGTTATAGTTTGGAGATCAGCGAAGGTTTCTCTGAGAAGAGTGGCATTTAAGTTAAAATTTTAAAAAGGTGGAAGCACAATTTAGGTAGTTGGAATGGTATGTGCAAAGGGCCTGAAGTTCTTTGAAAGATGGAAGAGGGTCCTTTGGAAGATGTATGGCTTTTTTGAGGGAATGAGAGGTTAGTTTGGCTGAACAGTGAAGGAAAAAGGGAAGGTGCCTGATTGGGCATGGTCAGGTTAAGAGTTTGGATTTTATTTTAAGTGTAATTGAGAATAACTGAAGGATTTCAAGTAGGGAATAACATGGCTGTAAAGAATGCATCAAAAAAAGGTGAAATGGAAAATGGCTTGTGCAGAGGTTCGGGAAAAAGAAAATGCTTGTCTTGTACTCTAGTGGTGGTAGTGGACTTGGAAAGCTTCAGATAAGTTCTAGAGATATTTAGGAAGTAGAATCAACAGTGCTTGACATTGATTGACATGTAGTGGATAGGGAAAAAAGGAAGGTTATCTCTGAAGTTTCTGGTTTGCAACAACTGATGGTGCTATTCATAGAGACGGGGGATTTTAGCAAAAAATGAGTTTGGGAATTGGATCAAGAGTTTAGTTTCATATATATTGATTTTGAGGTACTTGTGGTATATCCAAGGGAAAAAGTCTTGTAGGCAGTTGGTCATATTGTTCTTTAGCTCAGAGAAGAGATTTGAGCTAAACACACCAATTTAAGGTCATTGGCATAGAGATGGTAATAGAAGCTAAGAGAAAGTGTATAAAACTGGGAGAAAAGGTTGTAGAGACATCCTTGGGGACTATCAACATTTAAAGGAGGATTAGTGGGAAAAGGAGGCCAAGAAGGGAAGAGGAAAATTGAAGAAAAGCAGCACCATGGAAGCAGATGGTAAGCTGTGTTGAGCATAGCAGAGAAGCTCAGTAAGCTGAGGCCCAGGACATGTCTGTTGAAGTGAACAAGAGGAACGTCGTTAATAAACTGGGAAAGAGCCACAAGGCAAGATGGTGGCAGAAGCCAGATTGTAGCGGGTTAAGGAGGGAGCAGAAGGTGAGAAGATAATGATGTAAATGGCTGGTAAGAATAAGAATATTTCCTCCAAACATCCACAATTTCTGTTTTGGGGAAAAGGAAGCTCGGTGTGTGTGGCAGTAGGAAAAAACCAACATGAGCTGAAAGAATGTTTATGGGTAGTTCAGAAAGTAGATATGATCTTTACCGGTGCAATTAGGAATTAAGCTGCATTGGTTCAGATTTCATGATTTGGATAATGGCTGTGCTCAAAACTGCCTTTAATTTTGTGGTAAAAGAAGGGTAAATGATATTTGTTCTTGTGTTAATAAGATTAAGGGGAATGGTTACCATATTTAGGAAGAAACAGGTTAAGGTACATCTTTCCATAAAACCATTGATCTGATGATTGCTTTTCTGCCCCATATCTGTTCAATAGAAAGTCCCATGAAGGAAGAATTTTATTATCTTCACAATTGTATCTTCAGCACCAGGGACAGCAACTAGTATAGCAAGGGATTCAATGACCTTTTGTGGAATGAGTGAATGCTAGTTGTTCCTTCATATTCTAGGAGTTACTATCATACTCAGAAGAAACGCAACCTTACTTTGGCAAAAACACTAAATGCTCCTGATCCCTCTGACCACGGTTACCTCAGGCTTGACATTTCACCAACAAGCCCAAGTCAGGGTGGTTATACTGCTCTAGAAAACATGCCATTGACATGAGCTCTGTGTGGCTTGGACTGGGCCAGATGGAATTCTGCTTTTTGGAAACCTTGGGTAAATAGCAAGTAAGTGGAATATTGCAAAGTGTAATTGTTGGCATTTGCTGACAAACCCTCACTATTGTCCAGCTGCCAAGGGAGTGTGCTCAGAATGCAAGTGTGCAGAGCTGCATGGTACCTGGGGTGCCTGAGAGGGTTAGAAATCTCCCGTGATTCCTCCTCAGTGCCAGAAAAGATGTGAGAGATGTTGGATTTGGCTGCAACAAGTGCTCTCGATTTTTACTTAATAAGAATTTGCATTGTTTTCTCATTACAGTATTAAAATGTGAATTTTGCCTCCAATGTGCTGTGGAAATAACAAAGCCCCATAACAGTTGATTTTATCTGTAGCACCTTCCATCTTAGAATCTCTGAGGATCTCGTAAGCTGATAATGTTCTTTCCAAATGAGCTATTTTGTAATCACACTCTACATGATTGTTTAAAATGATTATTATTGTTTCGCCTTAATATAAAAAGATATATTTGCCAATAGAAAAGTGATTTTACCCAGGGATGCTTGTGTTAACTGCCTCTTGGCTCATCAAGGTCTGCAGGAATCTAGCAAGTGTGAAATGCAAATGTTAGTATCTGGTTGTGTGCACTGTAAGAAAATGAGGAGTTAAATATCTACCTTCGAAGACACATTTTGCTCTTTGACCTCAGTGCTCAGAGTAGGATATAACCTAGGCAGAGGGAGGCAAGAGGAAGCAGGGGAGAGTACTCATTTCAGGAAGATGTGAGGTGGGAGGATGAAGTGAGCACTGAGCATATGTTCCTCTCCCCTCCCAGTCCCAGATTTTAGGGTTAGGATCAGCTTTCTAAAGGCTGTAACACTTCATTTTTTTCTGTCTTTTCTAAATATTTCCCACATCTTTAACACCAGCTTTTGTTTGTTCTGATTACTATTTTTTTTGGGGGGGGGGCTTGTTGGTATGGGAATCTGAACACTCGACCTTAGAGTTATCAGTACCACACTCTACCTAGTGAGCAACCAACCAGTCCAGTTCTGATTACTTTTGAGCAAGGGTGTTTAGCTGAAGACATCATGCCACTGGCTGATTTTAGTGCCTCCCTTCACTGCCTCAATCACTGCCTAGTACTTGGCGATAACCCTCCTGACAATACCAGACTCCTTTGAGGTGAATAATTTGGTGATGTGATGCTTGGAGGTTTCTATTTATTCATCCTTCTGCTCACTTTATACCATGATTCTACATTATGAAGATAAAAGTGACACAGTTTTTTATTAGCCATGTAGTGTTATTTACTTTCCTATTCTGAAATCATCCCCACTTCATCACTGAGACAACTAACTCTCTAAATCAGGATCAGGAAGTGTTTTCTATAACTAACTCATTATGGACCCTGTCTCCAAATACAGTCAGGTTCTGAGGTGCAGGTGCTTAGGATTTCAACGTAGGACTTTTGGGGGGAACAGAAACTCAAAGCAGATCCTCCTCCAAGTTTTGTATGTTGCAGCCTGGGTTTTATCTTTACAGTTTTTGAACCATGCTTACAGGTTTAAAATTGAAAATCTTTTGCACTTGCAATCTTTTATGTTATTTTTTTAAAGTTTTCTCCTAAATAATTGGGGGAGTATGGTAATGTGGTGCTTACTGTGTTGTTTTTCTGAACCACAAAACTTCTAAGCATATCTTCAGAGATATAGGCTGAACAGACTTTATGCAAGCACTTCATGGAGCTGATGGGGTAAGCATAAATACCTGTCTTGAGATTAGACTTTAGCCATTGCAACAAAAATATCAGTATCCCGTTGTCAGGGAACCCTTTCTATGCCTTCCCTGTCCTGCTCTTTAGCCATTGAATAAGCATAAATACCTGTCTTGAGATTAGACTTTAGCCATTGCAACAAAAATATCAGTATCCCATTGTCAGGGAACCCTTTCTATGCCTTCCCGGTCCTGCTCTTTAGCCATTGAGGAATGTTTTAATAGACTAATGGAGCAGATTCCATAGCAAGGGATGCCTGAGATCACAAGAACACAGCACCTCAGAAGTGGTGGGGCTGGGCTGGTGTTTGTAAGTCAGTTCCATTAGGGAGGACCCTGACTTGGTAGCTGATGGACAAGCCAGTAACTCTGAGGTGAGGAAAGATTCAGTAAGAAAACACACCCTCTTTGACCTTGATGTAGATAGAATCTGTCATGGAACACACAGTTGAGCCCTCATTTGTCTGTTTGCAGCCTTGTTCTACGAACAGCCCACCAGATATCTTTCCATTCTCTCCGCGAATATTGAGTGACCTTGGAAATAGCCTAATCTGTCTTGGCAGATTGAAAATAGAGAAAACAAGCAGGGGAGACAGACCTGCTGGTTCCTGCTATTGATCAGTGGCTTGAATGAAATTTTTTCGCTCCTGGCTTGAATGAAAGCTCATTATGAGCTGGAGAGACTTGTCAGACACAGGTGTCTATGGTGGAAAAACTCAAAACAGACCCTGACAGTGAGAAGTGATAAAAGCAAAGCAAAACACACACGTGCTTGCACGCACACACACAGACATGCCAGACATGCTGGTTCCTTCTTTGGATTACTTTATTCCTAGTCCTCAGCCATTTCTCTCCAGTCATGGAACTTTGGAGTCTGCAGAAAGAGAGAGAATCTTCCTAGAAGTCAATCCTCTAGTTTAGTCCACTGCCCATTTTTAAAGATGGGTAAACTGAGACCCCGAGGGATAAAATGACGGCCCAAGACCCACAGGGAGTTAGCAGCATGGTTGGGATGCTTAACTCAGATCTGACTCAATAGAAATCAAAGTTCTTTCCTACACATTTGTAGCTTCTACCCCTGCCTAACACTCTGTCTCAGAGTCCCAGCATTCGACTCTGCAATGTCAAGATCCTGGCTCCAGGCAGGCCATAGAGCATCCAGAAAAGAGCCTAGAACTGAGAACAAACACANGCAGAAAGAGAGAGAATCTTCCTAGAAGTCAATCCTCTAGTTTAGTCCACTGCCCATTTTTAAAGATGGGTAAACTGAGACCCCGAGGGATAAAATGACGGCCCAAGACCCACAGGGAGTTAGCAGCATGGTTGGGATGCTTAACTCAGATCTGACTCAATAGAAATCAAAGTTCTTTCCTACACATTTGTAGCTTCTACCCCTGCCTAACACTCTGTCTCAGAGTCCCAGCATTCGACTCTGCAATGTCAAGATCCTGGCTCCAGGCAGGCCATAGAGCATCCAGAAAAGAGCCTAGAACTGAGAACAAACACATGTGGGTTTGAGTCCTAACTCTGACACTTATCAGACACATGAGTTTGGGCACATCACTTTATCTCCCCTAGCGTTATTTTTCTCATTCTAAAATGAACATACTCATGTTTTCTGTCTTTGCTTGTTAGGGAGGATGTTAGTTTGGGATCAGTCTATGAACACACTTGCAGGCCCTAGCTACAATGTGTTTACTTCAGGAGGGGTGATCTCTTACTCTGTTCATATCCAATAATGCTGTAGCCAGAAATAGCTAATCAAATTGTTTCAGCAAGCTCAGGGGCTAGACCAAAGTGCATTTGTGGTTAGGAGAAGGAGGAGGAGTGGTATATTAGTCAGGATCTCCAGAGAACTAGAACCAATGGGCAATAGGATGTGCCTGTGTGTGCATGCGTGTGTGTGTGCGTTTGTGTGTGTGCGCGTGCACGCGTATGTGGAGAGAGGGAGACAGAGAGAGAGAGAGAGAGAGAGAGAGAGAGAGAGAGAGAGAGAATTATTTTAAAGAACTG
>NW_007728745.1:196969-220323 GCF_000696425.1 Galeopterus variegatus | reverse complement strand
AAGTGCATTTGTGGTTAGGAGAAGGAGGAGGAGTGGTATATTAGTCAGGATCTCCAGAGAAATAGAACCAATGGGCAGTAGGATGTGCCCGTGTGTGCATGCGTGTGTGTGTGCGTGTGTGTGTGTGTGCGTGCGCGCGTATGTGGAGAGAGGGAGACAGAGAGAAAGAGAGAGAGAGAGAGAGAGAGAGAGAGAGAATTATTTTAAAGAACTGGCTCATAGAATTGTGGAGTTGGCAAATCCAAAATCTGTAGGGCAGGGCCCAGGCTAGTGACCCAAGAAGAGCTGATGTGATGCTCTAGTCTGAAGGCAGGATGTCTTCTTCCTTGAGGCACCCCAGTCTTTTCTCTAAGTCTTCAACTGATTGGATGAGGCCTTCCCACATTATCAAGTATACTGTTTTACTCAAAGTCTACTAATTTAAATGTTAATCTCACTTAAAAATATTTTCATAGCAACCTTCTTGACTGGTGTTGGGCCAAAAGCTGGGTACCATCGCCTAGCCAAGTTGACATGTAAAACTAACCATCTCAAGTGGAAATTTCCAAAAGTCTGGAGTGTTTGGGTGATGAAGGTTGGGTTGCCCTAAACGGAAACACAGGCAGAGGCAGTGTAGAAGCCCAGGGGCCAGTGGGCCAGGGCAAATGAGATGTAGTCCCCAATGTCAGGTCCGTCATAAAGCACCCACTGTGTGGAAACCAGACTTATCCGTGCAGCTCTGGGAAATAGCGGGGTTCTCCTCCTCCCATCCTTAAGCAGAGAAACCATAAATGGAAAGACAGACAGCACCCTGCTGCTGCCTCTGCTCTTCTCTAAGCACTTTTCACTTTGCTGGCTCCGATTCCCTTTTACCGCTGCCTCCTGCCGCTGCCTCCCTGCCGAGTGGTGGTGCCACTTTCAAAGGCCTCCCCTGTCTGCAGGATAAGGAGGCCTGACGTCAGTGTTCCCACATGAGGAAAATCCATCCACAGCCTGGGTGCAGGTGGGCGCAGAAAGAGAAAACCTGTAATATATCTCTGGAGGTGCCCACGCTGCCTGAGAACTGTCCTGTGCTCCACGTGCCGCCGATATAGTCTGCAAATGTCATTTCCTTTAAAGGTCAGGAGCTCTGTTGATTTCTGGTTCTTTTTTTGTATAGCAGATTCCAAATAACAATTGCTTACATGATAGATTAGACGAGTGGATGGTTTAATATGGGAGGCAGATGTGAGCATTCTTGTCAAAGGGGAGAGAGAGGGGCCTTTTGTTTAAAGACGTCACAATGATGTGTAACCTATCAGTGATAATTTTACTACATGTTGCCTACTGATCATGGCTTTGTGGCTTCTCCTTTTCTCCCTCCCTCCCTTCCTGCCCTCCTTCCTTCCTTCTTTCCTTTCTCCCTCCCATCCTCCCTCCCTCCCTTCCTTCCTTGTATAAATATTTATTGAGTGTCTACTATGTGCGGGGGTACTGAGCAATGTAATGGTATAGAGAGCCTAAGCAGAATAAACATAGACTTACTGTCATGGAGCTTATGTTTTAGAGGAAGAGCAGCAAAGATGGACATTAAACACGTAAAGTCACAGATATAGACCACAGATTATGATCAGTGCTATGAAGGAAAGGTGCAGGAGTTGTGAGAGCCCACGGCAGGGGACGTGATCTAGCTCATGCTGTGGGGTGGTGAAGAAGGAAGAGCAAGTGACCTTAGCACTGAGAGCAGAAGGAAGAATTCATTTGGTGATAAAAAGGGATAGAACATTCCAGAAAAGGAAGCCGAGGCCCTGATGTGGGGTGGGGGGGGGGGAGTTGTCTCATATATAGAACAGAAAGAAAGCAAGAGACAGGGTGGAGAGTGGGGGGAGCTGGCAGATGGGTGGAGAGGCAGGCAGGGGCTTTCCTAGCAGGTTAGGTAGGAGCTAGAAGGCCTTTAAAGGGTGTAGGTAGAAAGATGATCAGATCTGGATTCTGAAAGACCACGAGGCTGATGTGTGAAGAATGGAAGGGTGGAGCTAGAGGGGATACAGGTGAGAAATGATAACTTTGACCTCAATTATTTCCATGGAGATGAAGAAAAGTATCTGGCCTTCAGAGAAATTTAGGAAATAAAATCAGCTGAATTATTTAACTAGCTTCATGACCTTGGACAAGGAAGTCAGTTGACTACGTTGACCTCAGTTTCCCCCTTAGCACAGTGGTGCTAATATTACCTACCCTACTTTCTTTCTTTTCTTATTCAAACCAGCAAATTTTCTGGGTTAATGGTCATTCCATTTTGAATGTTGATGAAGCTCCTGTCTATAGCAGTAGTACTAATTAATGGCCTGAAGTGTTAACATCCCCTTCCAACTGAGAGATTCTTAAGTCATGATAATGTTTCTCTGTGATTTGTTGAAATATAAATTATTTTTCCTCATCTTAAGAGACATTTTTTTTTCAGCTTTACTCAGGTATAATTGACAAATAAAAATTGTGTATGATTAAGGCGTACAACATGATATTTTGATATACGTATACACTGTGAAATGATAACCACAGTCAAGCTCATTAACATAGCCATTGCCACTTACAGTTACCATTTTGTGTGTGTGTGGTAAGAACACTTAAGATCTATTCTCTTAGCAAATTTGAAGTATACAATACATTATTATTAACTGTAGTCACCATCCGGGACATTTGATCTCCAGAACTTATTCTTCTTAGAAGTGAAAGTTTGTACCCTTTGACCAAAATGCCCCCACCTCCCCTACCCTCCAGCCTCTAGCAACCACCTTTTTAGTCTTGTTTCTTTGAATTTGACTGGATCACATTCCACATATAAGTGAGATCATGCAGCATTTGTCTTTCTGTGTCTGGCTAGTCACTTAGCTTAATGTGAAATACTAGGTTCTCTAGGTTCATACATTTCATTGGAAATGAAAGGATTGCATTTATTTTTAGGGCTGAATAATATGCCATTGTGTATATATACCACACATTTTCTTTATCCATTCATTCATTGATGGACATTTAGGTTGTTTCCATATCTCAGCTGTTGTGAATAGTGCTGCAATGGGCATGGGAGTGCAGACATCTCTTTCAGATACTGAGTTTAGTTCCCTTGGATATATATCTAGAAGTGGGATAGCTGGGTCATATGATAGTTCTATTTTTAGTCTTATGAGGAAGCTCCATACTGTTTTCTGTAATAGCTGTACTAATTTATAATCCTACCAACAGTGTACAAGAGTTTCCTTTTCTCTACACCCTCACCAATGCATGTTATTATTTGAGTGTTTGGTAATAGCCATTTTAACAGGTGTAAAGTGATATCTCATTGTTGTTTTGATTTGCACTTCCCTGATGATTAGTGATGCTGAGCATTTTTTTATATACCTGTCACCCACTTGTATGTCTTTGGAAAAATGTCTGTTCAAAAGTCCTTTGCCCATTTTTTAATAGAATTGTTTTTGTTTGTTTGTTTGTTTTGCTATTGAGTTGTAGGAGTTTCTTGTTTATTTTGGATATTATCCCTTTATCAAATATATGGTTTGCAAATATTTTTTTCCACTCCATAGCTTGCCTTTTCATTTTGCTCATTTTTGCCTTTACTATGTAGAAACATTTTAATTCAATTCAATCCCACTTATTATTTTTGCTTTTGTTACCTGTGCTTTTGGTGTCCTATCCAAAAAATCATTGCCATGACCAATGTCAAAAAACTTTTTCCTATCTTTTCTACTTGTTTATTTTTGTATATGGTATAATATAAATGTCCAATTTTATTCCTTTTGCATGTGGTTATCTAGTTTTCCCAACACCATTTATTAAGAGACTGTTCTTTTCCTGTTGTGTAGTTTTGGTGCCTTTGTTGAAGAGTAGTTGACCATACACGCTTGGGTTTATTTATGTGCTCTCTATTCTTTTCCATTGGTCCAAGTATCTGTTTTTATGCCAGTTCCATACTGTTTTGATTACTATAGCTTTTTAATATAGTCTGAAGTCAGGAAGTATGATGCCTCCAGCTTTGTTTTTGTTCAAGATTGCTTTGGCTATTTGGGGTCTTTCATGGTCTCGTAAAAATTTTAGAATTATTTTTTCTGTTTCTGTAAAAAATGTCATTGAAATTTCGATAGGGATTGTATTGAATCTATAGATAATGTTGGGCAGTATGGACTTTTTAACAATATTAATTCTTCCAGTTCATAAACATGGGACGTCTTTCTATTTATTTGTTTCTTTTATGATTTCTTTCATCAATGTTTTATAATTTTCAGTGTAGAGATCTTTCATGTCCTTGGTTAAATTTATTTCTATGTATTTTATTCTTTTTGATGCTATTGTAAGTGGAATTGTTTTCTTTATTTTTTTTCAGATAGTTTGTTTTTAGTGTACAGAAATGCAAATAAGTTTTTGTATGTTGACTTTGTATCCTGCACCTTTATTGAATTTGTTCATTAGTTTTAACTGTGTGTGTGTGTGTGTGTGTGTGTGTGTAATTGTTAGGGTTTTCTATATACAAGTGTATTTTGAAATGTTTTTGGAAAAATAGAATTAAAAGATAATATGAATCCTTCCGTGATCTTTTTGAAGTACTCTCATACAAGATCATGCTATCTGTAAACAGAGACAATTTTACTTCTTCCTTTCCTATTTAAATGCCAGTTTTGTTTTTTGTTTTTGCCTAGTTGCTCTGGATAGGACTTACAGTATTATGTTGAATAGAAGTGGTGAGCGTGGGCATCCTGTCTTGTTCCTGGTCTTAGAGGAAACACCTTCAGCTTTTCACTATTGAGTATGAGTATGTGGTGAGCCACGAGCCCTGCCCTACTTTCTTTAACCCCAAAGAGTCCTCTGATGTCTCCCAGGCATAACTCACCCTGCCAGACACTGGGAGTATGACATGAGCAATAAGTGAGCTCTGACCCCAAGGGACTTACAGTCTACTGGAGGATAATCAAACAATTGTTAGAAAAAAAATGGCAGGTGCTATAATTCAGGGGAAGAAATACCTTATAAAGTAGTGGTTCTTAACCAGCGGTAATTTTGCTTGCCCAAATGTCTGAAATTTTCCTGTCACAACTGGAGGGAGAGCTACTGCCATCTAGTGGATAAAGGCCAGGGATGCTGCTAAGCATCTTCCAACACACAGGGCAGCCCAGCACAATGTCAACAGTGCTGAGGCTGAGAAACCCTGCCTTACAACACACTTCTTGGAATAATGCATGTGGGAAGCCTTAGTAGATTATAAAATTATGTACAAGAGTAAGGTCTCTAACTTTTTTAAAATCCTTTTTGACATCGTTATGATATGTGACTTAAAGAGTTATAAATGAGCTTCTGACAGACACAGAAACATCAGGACTGATACTTTGTTGTCATACCTTGTATTACCTGTTGAGAAACAAGGAGGATGAGAATGAGAGAATGAAGCGAGTGTGTGGGCCAGTGAAGACCCAGGTGGGAGGGTGTGGAATTTGATGCTGGAGTTGGCGACCTGGCAAACTGTGACTGACAGGCTCATTACGATGGGTAATCCTACCTGCTCTCATGTGGAGGGAGGCTGGTCAAACCCAGCACTCTCCTTTCTCATTTCTCAGCATCTGTGTTTCTTCTCCTTTTCCGCAGGGAAGTACTAATTCATTTGACTTTAGGACCACTCTCTCTAAAGGGGAGGAGTGAGGACAGGTTAAGAGCATCTGTCTTGTCAGGAATACTGTGGGAGTGCAGGACTCTGGATTTTAGATGGGGCTGGATTTTTTCAGAAAATACAGCAACAATAACCACACACTAAAGAACAAAACAAAACAATTGCAAGCCATTTTTTCTGAAGTCAAGAGATAAAATGCTACATGTAACCTGAATGCTCTCTGGTCCTGTGAAATTATAGTTCTCAAATCTGAAACCACCAAGATTAAGGAGGAGTGTACTCTGAATGCCTATAATATGGGACTCCTTGCTTTGGAATTTGTGGTTTATTTGTAGATATTTCAAACCCTTCTTCAGTCCGTTGTTTCTAGTACAAAAAAGGTGAATATGGCTCTGGATAATCTCTAAGTATTTTAATGATGAAATTCTAATGTTGTTTTATATCTATTCCTACAGATTATTTCTGCATGTCTAATAATAACTTCTCTATCACCAAAATTCTTTGACTCTCCATTTTCTACTTAATGAGAAACAAACTCCTCAGCCTGTATTAAAGATATTGGTTGCAAGTAACAGAAATCTGACTCAAGCAAATGGGATAGCTCAGTGAATCCAAGTAAGAGCCAGAAATCCAAGCCTTGGGAAAGATAGGATACAGGGATGCCCCAGGGATCTCAGAGGCCAGAGTTCATGGCCTGCTCTCTAGAGAACTGGCAGAAAATGATTCAAGTCCAACCACTCTTGGTGATTGGCTGTCTGATGGATCCTCAGGTTCCCAGAAGACAGAATCTGCTTGGCCCAGCTTGAGTCAAGTACTCTGCCTTCTCTCTTGGACCAATCACTATGGCCAGGGGTAGGTACTAGAATTGATCTAGTGTGGGTCACATGGCACTTGCTGGCATCTGTTACCAGAACGAGAGGGAGATGCTGTGAAGACACAAACAATGGCCACTAGCAGCTGGTGTCCCGTACTTTCCACATCTCACTCAGGCAAGCCTGTGGGACATCTCTTCCCTGTGCCTCAGTTTCCTTATCTACTAATTGAGAATCATGATGCTTATCTAATGAGATTTGTATATTGGTAAAGAGTGGGTCATGATAAAAATTAAACAAAGAAACTGAAAGCCTTGTGAAAGCCAAATGTACTGGGCTAACCTTTGCCTTTATCACTAAAAATAAGGAAGAAAACATTAGAGAATATTCATCCCTAATACTATAAATATAGGACTAGGTGGGACAACACTTTAGAGGAGTTACTGTCCATTTTCTTATCTCAAATACAATATTCTGCCCTTAATTTTAATGCTTTAAATAGGCAAAGCAAAACTTGAAATATCAGTTTAACCATTTGAACATATAAATTGTTTGGATACTTTGTTTTCTTAAAATTATAAATTATGTTTGTAGTAGGAAATTGATTTTGTTCACCTAAGCTGTAAAATGATCCCTGACCTTATTTTAATTTAGACCACTACTACAAATATTACATAGATGTTGTTTCTAATCAGAAAAAAAGGGAAAGAAGAAATCCTTAAACTCCTAAGTCTAGTTTTTCTCTTTTAGTCAAATAATGGTAATCAAAAAAAGAAGTGCCTTTGGGCTGACCCTGTGGCTCACTCGGGAGAGTGTGGCACTGGGAGTGCAGTGGCACTCTCGCCGCGGGTTTGGATCCTACATACAGATGGCCGGTGCAGTCACTGGCTGAGCGTGGTGAGGGCAACACCAAGCCAAGGGTTGCGATCCCCTTACTGGTCACAAAAAAAGACAAAAATTAAAATAAATAAAATAAATAAATAAATAAAAGAAGTGCCTTTAATATATTTCAATCAAAACACTTCGTGTATTAGTCCACTGTGGCTGCCGTAATAAAATACTGCAGGCTGGGATGCTTAAATGACAGAAATTTATTTATTTATGTTCTCACAGTTCTAGAGGATGGGAAGTCTAAGATCAAGGTTCTGGCAGGGTTCAGTTTCTGATGAGAGCTCTCTTCCTGGCTTGCAAATGGCTGTCTTCTAGCTGTGTCCTCACATGGTGGGGAGAGAGAGAGAGAGAGAGAGAGAGAGAGAGAGTGTGCATACTAGCTTTTTGGTGTCTCTTTCTAGAAGGACACTAATCCTATCAGATCAGGGCCCCACCCTTATAATCTCACTTAACCTTAATTATTTCCTTAGAGGCCCCATTTTTAAATATAGTCACCTAGGGATTAGAGCTGCAACATATTACCTCTGGGTGGGAAGCATAAACAGTCAGTCTATACCTCAGCACAAAGCCCTGTTCCTTCACCGTAGCAGATGGTCAATGCACAGTAAGCTGTTATTAGCATTGCAAAGCAGTGGAAGTTTAGGTGCAAGTCTTCTGGAGCTGCAACAGGTGTCATGGATCCAGGTAATCATTCCCTTCTCAGTGGATCTTCAGGTCTCCTCTGGACTGCCACTTCTTCAGGAAAGACTACCATGTGCTACTGGACTGAGTTCAGCTCCCCTGTTGTTCACTTTCCCAGGGCTCAGAACCTCACCTTTACTTCATTGATCTCTGTTTGTAATTAATTAATGGGTAATTTCCTTCACTGCTAGACCCTAAGTAAGATTTATAAGTGTAGAATATAGTATCAGTCTTGTATCTCCATCGTATCTCTATCCTGAGCATGTGTTTGTGAAATGATTGAATGCTCAAAATCAAGACTCTAGCCCACTTCAGGGAGCTGAAATCAGCAAGGAGTTTATACCCTGAAAAAGAAGAAGGTTTTAATCTTAGTAGTCTATTTGATAGCTAAATAGAAAGACCAAAGCCAAAATCCAATTGAATACATTTGGCTGACATGGTTGGTGTGCAAGTTCATGCTGCAGGCTCATCTAGGCCTGGAGGGTTTTGTCTTCCAGCCTAACTTCAGGTAGCACTCAAGGCTCAGGCTCAGGATATGGGCAATCTACTGCCTTGGTCTGGATGGTGGCTCTGATGACACATGGGTCCTGCTAGCTGAGGGAGGGCATCAGGATTTCCAGTTCAGCTGACATGGATGTTGTGTACCTCTGTTGTGTCACCAAGATTCTGTACCTTGGGCTGTGTTTACTTGTGTCTTTGCTGATCATCCTGCTAGTTCATAACCCAGCCTTGCTGCTAATGCTGAGATAAAGAGCTCAAATGTTCATTGAATTGGGTGGGATTGATGAGCTGGCATTGAAAGGAAGCATGAAAGCTTTGCCAGAACTGCAAGATCAACAACAACGGAGTATCTTTCTAAGATCACTCGAATGGACCCATTTCCTCTTTGTACAGTCCTCCCATTTTTGGATACACTTTTCAGTTTTGGAAGGAAGCATTGAATCCCACATGTAAATCTTAAAAGATAGGAACATAACATAGCATTGGTTTCAGATATCACTGTGCCATCAGGATAGTCTAAAGAACTGGTTAAAAGACAGATTTCTGAGTTCCACCCCCAGAAAATCTAACTCAGCAAGCTTGGAAACTGCCTTTACATGCACTCAGGTGATATGAGGCAAGAGGTTCATGAACCACACCTAGAGCAGCTAGCACACGAGCTGCCTGGTGAGGTGCAGATTCTCGTTCAGTAGGTCTGGGGACGGAGGCTGAGATTATGCTTTTCTAATAAGCTGCCAGAAGGCAGATGTTGCTGGGCCCTGCCTCCCATACACTGAGTAGCAAGACATATAAAAGTGACTAATGTGACAGTCGAGTTGGGCTCTGGAGCCAGGTCATGGGCTTGAGTCCAACCTCACTGTTTCCTGGTCATCTGAGGAGCCTTTCCCAGTCCCCGTTTACTTGTGTCTCAAATGTGAAATGATGCAGGAATTAAGTGTGATAATAATATACATAAAGCATTCAGTATATTGCTTGACATGCCATTAGTCCTCTATGATTGTAAGCTGCCATCATATTATTAGTAATAAATCCTGCTAATTCAATGCAAATTAGTCAGAAATGTTTGTTTTATAACTGTTTTTTTTTTATTTCACTCATTTTGTTTCTATGAGGATTGAGACAATGTTTTCATTTCTATCATACAGCACATCTGGAAGATAAGAAAAATTTGTCAATTCCCTAACAGATACCCAGCCATGCAGTGTTATGAATGTATTATACCTTCTTAAAAAGATGTTGTCACATTCATGAACCTCAAGACATCCGGATGAGGGGCTAATTTATTTCCTCTGACTCCAGATGTTGGCCATTATGTAGACAGAGCAGGTGCACCCAGAACTGGGTCAATGCAATTCAAAACTGAGAGGCTCCCGAATGGAATTTCAGCCCAGGTTGGCTGTTTCACATCATAGGAACCAGCAGCTAATGGATTGGCTGAGTTGCTTGGGTTTCAGCTACTTGCAACATGCAGTCCAGGTGTACCTAGTGATGTAGTAGCCATTTTCTGTTCTATACAAGTTTGCTCAAATCATCTCTGTAAAATTTATCTTGGAAAAAGGAAAGACCCTGAGGGCAGGGTGATGTTTACTCTATGGGCAAACACTGTAGCATAATAGGGAAGCCCTGAGGTTTTGGAGTCCTGTAGACCTGGATTCAAATCCTGGCTTTACCACTAAGTACCTGCATGACCTTGGGTCACTTGCCTGACCTCTCTGAGTCCCAGTTTCCTCATAGCTCCACCCACGGGACTTCCTTTCTCAGCTGTCAGTGACCTTCATATCATGTGCCCTGTTCTAGGTAAAGCTAGGCGAGCACTCTGTCTCCACAGGTGAACTGTGATGATTTGAACTATTATTCCATGTCATTTGCACATGTTTTGACCCACAATATAAATTCACATTTAAAACTTAATTTTCAGTATAGACTGTCAGTGTTTAAGTGAAAAGATCTGATGATTTTTATTTTCCTTTAAGACTGTGATGTACATAGGATCCCTCTGTCATGTATGGTAACTCTCAGGAAGAAAGGGCAAAGGCTCTGTAGGTGATATAGGATATTGCAGCTCTCAAATGCAAGATAAACTACCCTTTTGCATATGCTATTACATCTACTTGTTGGCACTATTCTCCTTTTATTTTTCAGATGAGAAGCTGAGACACAAAGATGACAAATATCTTCCCCAAAGATAGCCAGGTCATGAGCAGCACTGTGGCAATTTAAATCCATGTAATCTGATCCCAAAGAACCTTTCTTGAAATGGCCCTTTGCCAGGGCCATTTCCTCTCTAATAAGATATTAATTTTCCAACTAATAAGAGAGAAGAGTCAATGACTCCAGTTAATTCCAGGAACAGAAATGTATCTTTCTGCCTACAGTGATTGCATGAATTAGAAGTTGTGTGTAAATAGTGATATTTATGTTGTAATGTATGTGCCTCACATTGGCATTACAATCAATGTCTAGTTACAATTAATGTCTTTTGTCCTGATTATTTTGCAAACACATCATCTACATGAAAAGCTTTGCGACTCTAGCAGTAAGAGCCAGATTTCATGATTTATAATCCCCAAATGGTGTGTCTGGTGATCTAATCAAAGAACAAAACTACAAAGTATTTTATCTTGTATGGTCTAGGGCCAGCAGAAATACCAGCAGCCCCTACCCCTGAGTACCATAGCACGACCTGATTGATTAATTGATTTGCTTATTCATTCTCATTCATTCTTTTTTTTTCCTTTTTGTCTTTTTTCGTGACCGGCAACGGATCGCAACCCTCAGTGTCGCGCCCGCACCGGACCGGGACCGGCAACGGGATCAAGCAACCCTCGGTGTTGCTCCCGCACCTCGCTCAGCCAGTGAGCGGCCGGTCTGTATGTGGGATCCGAACCCTCTGCGGGAGCGCCGCCGCGCTTCCCAAGCGGCGCACTGTAGCAGTGCGCCACCAGGCCGGCCCTCAGTCTTATTCATTCTTTCACCCTCTTTTGACAGATCTCATTTTTCATTCTTTTCATCATCCATAAGTAGCTCGAACGACTGGATGATTTCCTTCTTTCAGACTCAGGAAACCGGCATGACAGCTCCATGGCTGGTTTTCTGCATGTGTGGCTCACAGCTGGTCACTCTGACTGCTAGCTGGTAAGTGCAGTGAAATGGGATTCAATTTAGTAAATATTCACTGGAACTTCTACTTTGCATCAGGCACTGCAAATACAGAGATGTGTAAGATGGTGGTAGAGAAAATAACAGCAGATGTTGTGGCTGAATTGTGTCCCCCAAGTTCATACGTTGAAGCCCTTCTCCCTGTAACTGTATTTGGAGGTAGGGCCTTTGAGGAGATAATGTAGGTTAAATGAGGTTGTAAGGGTAGGGTCCCTGATCTGCTAGGACTGCTGTTCTTACAAGATGAGGAAGAGACACCAAGATCTCTCTCTCCATGCACACAAAGTTAAGGCCATGTGAGAACACAGTGAGAAGGCGGCCATCTACAAGCCAGGAAGAGAGGCCTCACCAGACACCAATGCTGCTGGCACCTTGATCTTGTACTGCCAGACTCCAGAACTGTGAAAAAATAAACGTTTGCTGTTTAAGCTACCAAGACTGTGGTATTTTATTATGACAGCCCAAGCAGCATACTACAGCAGCATTAACAGCTAATTTATTTTGCGAGAGGGCTGTGGCTGAGACACTGGGGATAATAGAGACACATAAACTGTGGTCCCTGCCCCTGATGATTATGCCAATTATTGCAGGAGGTGAGCACACGTATTCAAGTCCCAGAGTGGCACAAGCGGGGCTAGGGAGAGAAGACTCGGGAGGAAATTCACACGGATGGTGGGAGGGGAAGAGGGTCAGCAGCTTCCCACTGTTCAAAGCCCACTCTTGGTCTCACCTGCTCAATCTGGTGTTTTAAACTTCCTTCCTGGCTGGGTTCTTTCCTAGCCAAGGCTTGCTTTAATATAACTTATTTAGTGTTAAATTACAGCAACCTAGAGTATCCTCTTCACACAGATGTCATCTACAAAGTTTAAATTCTCATTAAGGGGTGTGTTGCTAGGAAAATGAAACTCACTGTTTTCCTCTTCACCCAAGTGAAAGGAGATTATTTTGTTTTCTAATGAGTGCTCAACTCGGGCCACTGCATGGAGTTGTAATAGCCTGAAAACAAGGTTTTTCCTGTAATGATGTCCAGTGTGATCCAAGCCTCTTGAGTCCTCTAGACCTGCCTGTCTGGGTGGACAGGGATGCTGTGTAACACATGGCCAGGAGCCCTGGCTTCAGAGTCAGCGGGCCTGGATGGAGTCCTGCATCCTCCTCCCAGCAGCTGTGTGGCTCTGGGCCAGCTGCAGAATCTCTTAAAGTCCCAGTAACCCAGCTAGGAAGGATCGCTGTGGTACTCAGGATTAAGTGAAATCGTGCGATGATATAAAATGCTGGGCATAGAGCCTGGCACATGATCACAGCTCAGAATCTGTTTTTGTTATCTTACAACGTGGATAAGGATTGCAGAAATGTAATTACTGCTGCCATGTTACCATTGTGACTCAGGGCTAAAACTATGTCAATTGACCAATCAATTGAAGATGACAGTGTCCATTTTACGTGGTTTGTATAAGGACAAAATGCCATAGCACAGACTATGTCTGGATTATAGTAGGTGCTCAATAAATGCCAGTTCTCCATCCCTTCTCATCAAGAGTGAATATTGTCTCTATCTTTGATGCATGGGTTCACGGTCATTGTTCTGGACTCCCTCCCACCCCGACTCTTCATGCATTAACCTCTCAACATGGGTTAGGGGAAGTCTGCATTATGAAAGCTCTTTTGAACATGATACCTGCAAGCCATATTTGGAGGTTAAAATTGAAATGTTATTAACATTCTGATTACTTCCAAGTCAAAGGTAGTATTACTGAAAATAGAGCCAACACTGATTTCTAGTATAATTCCTTAATTCAATGAAGGAACTTGAAATAACCCTGTATGCTTTATTTAAATAATTCAGTTGTAAGGGCTACATAGTATACAAGCTGTGGCACCTTCCCTTAAAGAATTCACTGTCTATTCAGGAGGAGCAGGTATGTAAAAACATTAAATAAACTGAGATAGGAATGATTGGCTGTGTGTCTTATTTCAATTTTTATAAACAGCAAGAACCTACTTTTACTTGGCTGGTGAACTCCCATTCATCCTTCAGGTGGACCCCAACATCAGCTCAGAAATCAGCTCTTCTTGAAAGCTTTCCTGGACCCTTCTCATGTCCCTCTTCCACATATACACGGTGTAAGTCCCTGCCATATGCACTCCTAGAATTCTGTACTTATCTGCTTTCACACTGATCTATGTTTACTTGCTCACCATTGTTTCCTCAGTGGTAAGCAGGTTGGCACATAGTAGGTGTGCAATACAGGCTAGTTAATTAACTGGCTGTTAATTAAGTGGAATGGGGTGTGGCTTTACCATAGATGGCACTGATTCCATGGGGGAAAGGAATTGGCAGTAATAAAATCCAGACTGGAGGATTCTGACCAACGGTGTTTTCACTGCTCATGACAAAGTCTCTTCCCCTGATTCTTCAGACCAGGGTGTAGCTTACTGACTTGTGGCTTCTTCATGACTCAGACAGAGTTTCTACAACAAGGCCTTCTACCACCTCACAGTTGCAAGAGCTGATGAAATGGCAAGACTCAGAGTAGAAGAAAAAGGTTTGTATCCAGTAGGGGGAGCTCCCTCATTTAGAAGTCACATTGATGCTTGCTGAAAAACCTTGGGTTAGGTTTTCATAAACTTCTCTTTCTTCTTAAAATCACAGAATTTCAGAAATAGGAGGGACCAAGTATCATCCAGTCCAACAACTCTCCCAGGGCAAGAATTCCCTTGTAAACTGGGATTGTTAGTGTGCTTCTTTTCTGGATACCCCCTTCTCTTTCCTCACCGACCTCCCTCCTTTCCTCTTTCAGAAGTGTTTATTGAGCATCTATTATGTGCCTGGCACTGGGGTTTGAGAGACAAACAAGACAAGAATGTGCACTCCTCTTTTTATACTTACAGCCTTGCTTGATTACCTCCCCAAACCCCAAGCTCCTTACTCCTAGAGGAAGGGTGGTCTCCTCTCTCTGCAGGCAGCTCCAAATATGCCAATACTCTGCATGGAGCCAGAATCTATCCCCCGACAGTTTCTGCTCCAGCATCATAACTGGCACATAATAGGCTTGGAGCCTTCTGGGCATTTTGCCCCTTGAGTTCTTTTCAGATATTTGAAAAAAGTGACTGTGCCCCTTTGAGTATTTTTTATGATTTTTATCATTATTTGATCCTGACTTTGGATTATGAACCCTCCTTTTGGGGAGTGAGCTGGACAAAAAATAGGCAGGTAACATGCCTTAACACAGACAGAATTTAAAAGTCAGCAAAATTGGACTTTAGCTCCCGGTGTAACCCTTCTGAGTCCACTCCTCTCTTTCACAATTTCTACCTTTAGAAGCTCAGAGTTGTTGTGTTACCCTGTTGGGGTTGACCACACCCCAAACCTCATCTAATGTGCCTGTTTACTACAAGGTATGAGGTTTTGGGGACTAAGCAGGGAACATTTCCCTGGGAGATGAGCAGTTTAAAAGGAAAGTGTAGGAGATCACCAGCTAGACCCAAGCAGTAGAGTGTCTTCTGTCAGTGTAAAGGGGCCTGATTGGAGAGAACGGAGCCAAACTGGAATGAGGAATCACCACCCAGACAGGTGGTTAATCAACAGGAGAGCACCTGGCTGGGCCTGGCATGTGGCTGCCGGCTCAAAAAATATATATATTGAATAAGTTCAAATGAATGAATTGATTAACGTATTCTAAATCTCTAGATCCTAACAAACTACATTTCTAGGTTCTGAGAGTATGTATAGATGAATTTACTTGATAGCCTTTGAGGTGTGGGAAATGGGAAGATTGCAGATGATGGGATGAAAAGTAAGCTTATGAAACTAATTAATTAGTGGAAAAGATCTTAGGGTTTATCATATTTGGGGGTGGCAGAGTGGCTTAACCTGGTGTGCCAGTTCTGGTTTATTATCATGCTTGTCTGTTGAGAAAAATTGTGACACTTAATTGTGGCTTGGTTAAAAATGATTGATTAGTTGATGCCTGCCTTGGGTCTGGGAATGGGCCCTGGTGGCTCACATGTCAGGGATTTGTCACCCTCAAGTAGTCCAATGGCCTCTCTTTTCATAGGGGGAAAGAGACTTATGCAAAGTCACACAGCAAGTAGGTGTCAAGCAGTAGCCTAGTATTTCTAAGGGTCTTGACTCAATTCAAGTGCTTATTTCCATCACACTGTGCACCTCCTGTACTTGACTGTTGCAGCATATCCTATCTGGAGATTCTTCTTGTTGGGGGAGGCAGGAGGAGTGATGGCATCACTGATGTAGTGATGGGTGCAGTCAGCTCAACCCACTTGAAGGGCCTGGGGGTCGACCCCGGTGCAGTGCTCTGACTGCCTGGACCCCAGGGGAGGCAGGGGTGCCAGATAGGAAAGGGTGGAGTTGCAAGCTGTGCAGAGGCAAGCAGAAGACAGGTCAGTGGACATTGGATGAGGTTAACTCACATATCAGATGTGAATGAGTTGGCCAGGCACTAATTTGTTGGGGATAGAAGGGGGCATCTGGGGCAATGGTGAAACTAGTGAGAAGACTCCTTTTTTGTTTCTTTCTCACAAGAAGTCATGGCCCTGGGGGACTTTCTACAGATTATAGGAGAATAGAAACAGTGCTGGGAATCTTCCCTAACTTTCTCCTTCCTTTCTTCCTTCCACCAGCATTAAATGAGTGTCTACTTTGTGTGAGGAGACCCGGTGACTGGGCTCACTTCTGCAGAATTGGGGGATAGTGTCTCTATGGTACCTTTATAAGAGCACTGAGAAGTTTAGGAATACCGTGTTTCTTTTCTTTTTTTTTTTTTTTTATTGTTGTTTGTTTGTTGAGGGGGGTTGTTTTCCCTCCAGATAAAATTCTTTAAGAAATTAAGTAGGGATTTAACTTAAACCCCCAATTAACTTAGTTTGGGTTAAAACTAATCAGAAGCCTCCTTGGTATATATGTCCCAGCCCTTTTTACTTTGGACTAATTACCTAATCTCTCTGTGCCTCAGTTTCCTCATCTGTAAAAATGGTACCAACCCCCTAGGTTGCTGGGAAGGTGAAATAAATGGATTTAGGTTAAACATTTAGATCAGTGCCTGGCAGAGAGTAAATCCAACATACTCATTTGCTTTTGCTTTATTTTGATGGACAAGTAAAAATTGTATGTATTTATGGTGTACAATATGATGTTTTGATATATGTATACATATGAAAATGGCTAACAGGCTAATTAACATATGCATCACCTCACATACTTATTATTTTTTTGTTGTGAGAACACTTAAAATCTACTCTCTTAGTGCAAATTAGCTATTACTGCCCTGTAAACTTGGGTTACAGTACCTAACACTGTGGGCTTTTGTTACCTTTTTGTTTTATATTTTTATGAATAATTTATACTGTGGCATGCCCTATGGAGATCATGTACTGCTGGGAAAAGAAACAGGCACAAGGGAAGAAAAAAGACATCACCTATTCCTCAGCTTAAGATTAAAACCCTCAGATGAAGCTTCTAAATCGAGAATCAAAATATTCAATTTCTTGGTAGTACAGCCACAGATTGAAGTAATACTTTGCAGAAGAGAATCAATAGAAGAACGTTGGAATTCTAAGGGTCTCAAAACTTGGTTTGAATGACTTGGCACATACTTTGAAGCACTGATTGTGCTCTTACAGAATTCTCTACCTGGAGATAATGAGCTGATAAGAGATCTTTTCTGGCCACCAAGCATGGGTTACCAGGGAGCAATGCGGCCCTATCTGCAGCAGGCCCCGCTTCTGGTCAATAGTTTTGCATTGTATAGGAGGGTGGCACGTTGCCAATTGTTTCTTGGTGTTGAGATGGCCTCGGCTGATGGAATATTGATCTTGGGTCTGTCGGTTTCAATGGAATTCAGGAGTGAGTTGCAATAAAACAAACTTGCATTTAGCTTTCTAGATAGTTGCCAATCTGTTAATTCCTCTTTGCAAGTAACTTTGTCTTCTGTTCTCAGAAAACATGAGTTGCATTTCTTACAAAATAGACCTTTACAGAACTATAGGAAAATGTGTTAAGGAAAAAATAGTAGAGCAAATCCATTTGCGACCTCCGGTGTTCTGTCTGTGAGCACTGCTAGGAATAGAAAGATTCCAGGCAGTGATGATTTTCAAGCCAGGTTGTAACCAAATCGGTGTGTTCACTAGATTGGCTCATAACTGCACAGAGATATTTGAAATGTTAGGTAATCAAATCTGATGCAGGAAGAAGAGTTTAAACTTCCAAATCAGGCGTAATACATGCTCCCTGTGTCTCTGACACTCCTAGGTGGGACTGAGCTGAGTGAATTAGAAGCAAGCTTTGCTTTGATTCCTGGTGCACTATCAATTAAGCAATTTCCAGAAGCAACAGCACAGATGGCGTTTTATTTAGTTTTACAGGGTAGTTTTCCACCCTCTTCTGTAAGGGGAAATGAGAGCAGGAGGCAATAGGCTTTCCTAATCACCTTCTTTGTACTTTCTTAATGAGCCGACTTTGCTCTTACTCTGTGTCTTCCTGAGTACAGAGGACAAAAGCATTTGTTCCTGCCAGCTTCCACACTCAATCCTGGACCTATACTCATTTTTGATGAAAGGTTCAGCACAAAACCATATGGAGTGGTCTCGAAGAGTTAGCCCTCTAACCTAGGCTCACATATACAAGGTAATGGCTTGATGTGATCAAATATGCATTTGAGCTTCCTAAGATGCATCGTAACATAGATGTGTCTGCCATGGATTGAGTTGTGTCCCCCTGAGAGAGGTTGGATGTGTTGTCCACCCAAAACTCATGCAGAAATCTGATCCCCAATGTGACAGTGTTGGGAGCTGTTCGAGTCATAGGGGTGGATCCCTCATGAATGGATTCATGCTCTCCCTAGCTGAGGGGGATTAATGAGTGAGATCTCACTCTATTAGTTTCTGCGAGAGCTATTTGTATAAAAGACCCTGGCACCTCCTCTCTCTCTTGCTTCCTCTTGCCATGAGATCTGCTTGTACCCACCAGCTGCCTGCTGCTCTCTGCCATGAGTAGAAGCAGCCTGAGGCCTCTGCCAGATGCAGCTGTCCTAGAATTGTAAGCCAAATAAACCTCTGTTCTTTATAAATTACCCAGTCTCAGGTATGCTGTTATAGCAACACAAATGGACTAATATACCCCCTGTTCTTTATAAATTACCCAGTCTCAGGTATGCTGTTATAGCAACACAAATGGACTAATATACCCCCCAAATCCCAAATTCACATCTTGAAGCCCTAACCCCCAATGTGATGGTATTTGGAGATGTGGCCTTTGGGAGATAATTAGGTTTAGATGAGATCATGATGGCAAGGCCCTCAAGATGGGATTAATGTCCTTTTAAGAAGAGACACCAAGGGCGCTCTCTCTCTCTCTCTCTCTCTCTGTGTGTGTGTGTGTGTGTGTGTGTGCTATCTGAGGATATGGCCATCTGCAAGCCTGGAAGAGGACCCTTACCAGATAACCACCATCCCAGCACCTTGACCTTGGCCTTCTAGCCTCCAGAAGCATGAGAAAATAAATTTGTGTTGTTTAAGCCACCTAGTCTATGGTATTTTGTTATGGCAGCCTGAGATGACTAAGATAGCATCTTATGTACATACAGACTTAAAAATGGCACTAAAAAGGCACCTTGCCAGCACTGGGCCAGGTGGGCTATTCCTCACAGATGCAGGGAAGCAGGTCTTCCTCAAGCTCTCCTCTCCCTCAAAAAAATTTCCCTGCTATGCCAGTGCCTTAAACTCACCTCTGTAGTTCATTCCTTTGGAATGATGACAATTGTCCTTTTTTTTGGTAGTCTTTCCTTTTATTTTAAAATTAAAAATGGAAAAGTAATACATGCACATGGTTATCAAACAAACAACAAAACACATCACTAATGAGTAAAGAGTGAAAGAAATTCTCCCTCTCACTGAAGAATGTAAGATCTCCAGGATTCTTCCTCACAATTAACCACGGTTGCCAATTACTTTGTGTATTTTCTTCACATATTTTATGCATATGTAAGCATATATGTATCTACCAACTGTCACCCCCCCCTTTTATACACTTGTATGCCTACTCTATTCACTTTCCTGTATCTTGGTGTTAGTGTGGAAAAATGCAGAAACTCCTGGTCTCCAACAATTATTGGGACAGTTACCCTTTGACTATCAGGATGCCTCAACCTAAGGAGGTACAATGGTACAAGAGAAGGTTCAAAGTGATGGTGGGGGATGTCAAATACAACCTTCAAAGTCTTCCTTAGGGTTGGTCAATATGACTTTTATAGACACTGTAGAAATTCTGTGGTAACGTTAAGTTCATATCTCATCACAGTCACCTGACTGTTTCTCAACTTTCATGTCTCACCTTAAATGTCACCTCCTAAGAGAAGTCTTCACTGACTACTCTTTCCAACCAGCGGATTGTCACAGCTTTCTGTGTAGCCTCTAGCACAATTTCCTTGAGTTTGTGTTACAGAAACAAGTATCTTAAAATGTAAAATTATTTGACAATATTGGAATCTACTCTTTCCAACCATCACCTTTCCTCGCCATTGGAGGTGCTGGCATTTGCTGCTTTCTCCAATCAGAATCATACTAGCTAGACTCTGGGGTCAGTGAAGATAGCCACTGGGTCCCACTTGTTTTGGTACCTCCAGGGGCTAGCTCAGAATCTCAGCAACCATTTATAGAGTACACAGCTTTGGTGGTAAACAAGCTACGTGAGACACGGTTGGTAACTCTAATATTGTCTGAACCCAGCTCTTCTGAGGTTCACTGCTGTCCCCTGTGTGCACACATGGTCATAAAATCTCCCATTTGCAATTTCTGAGGAAGCCACTGCTGGTACACTCTGTGTCCCTGTTCCTCTTCATGGCTTTATCTTAATGACTTTAAAATGCCAGATGTGGCATAGTTTGACCATGATCTTAAAGGATGAAAATATCAGGTACAAACACCAACTGCTCTTACTGTGGTTCAACTGATCTCAGTTGCTGCTTAATCTAGCAAGATCTGCATTAAACAAGAGTGGACTTAACACTGTTTTTGTTTTGTACCAAAAAAAGAAGGTCTCCAGGCTTCTCTGAGGCTTTTAATAGGGTCAGGAGAGTCTTCCAATGACTTGTTCTGGGGTAAGAACCTTATCTAGGGCTTCCATCTGCTCATCTCTGGAAAGAACTCAGATTCCCAATCACATCTTCATGTTATTCATATGAGAGAGAATTACTCTGCATCGCTTTCTCCCTTCTATAAACAGAATATATCAAAGAAAAGTTACTGCTTACAGCTTATCTTTCCCTATGACTGTATTTTTTGATCATAGAATTTCCTCCCTCTTTTAATATCTCTTCTGATTTTAAATTCTCTGAAACCTAAAAGCAATTAAAAGTGATTTTGCATCATATATTAAGTACTACTGATTAACTACCTTAGACGGCTTGAAATTCAGGTTTAAAAAGGGTGTGGTTTTTACCCTAAAATAATATTTTATTGGCTGTATTTAAATAGAAGGCTTTTTCAGAAAGCTACATTTTAAAACTTATTTTAACCGAGTCTTATAACAGCTTTCTCCCATTCTTTTGAAGTTCCTTTTATTGTCTTCCTGTATTGTCTGTGACTGAGATGATGGAGAACTACCTCCCCAACCACTGAGAAAAGAACTTGCAACCAGACTATCTCCAAACCTGGCCATCAGCCTTGGTGAGTGGCTCTGAGACAGAAAGAGACATATCATAAAAGATTGAGTTTATTATCTTCCTGAAAGCTTTTTAATTCTACATGAATAAACAAATTGAGTGAAATGATTTCCCAACTGCTCATAATATTATATGATCTTAAATTATGCTAACCCTCACTGCTGGAGAGAGAGAATATATTATTTTAATTCATTAAGATGACAATAATTGGGAGTCGCAATCCTTGCAGGAAATGAAACAATTAAGAAATCACAAAATCAAAGGAAAATAAGATGCCTAAATAAATTAAACAGCAATGACATCCAGAGTGCCTCTGCTTAGGAACTTGTTACTAATATACTCTGGCCACATACATGACAAGAAGCTACAGGCATGTAGGACTCACTCCTGCCAGGGACTGGACACATGCTAAATTTTTTGTTCTTATACTTAAAAAAAATTATTATTGTTATTGTTTTGGCGGCTGGCTGGTAAGGATGAAAACCCTTGATCCTGGTGCTATAACACTGTACTCTAACCAACTGTGCTAAGCGACCAGCCTGTTCTTACACATTTCAGACCAGGACTCCTTTCAGGCTTTAGGAAAAATGCTACTGTGACTTTCTGCTCTTAGGCTTGCTAGAGGGCATAAGGGTCCAAAAAGTTAGTTTTTTAGATTTTTAATCTTTTCACTTATCACTAAGTCCTTAAGACATATGGGCCATGAAGGATGGGTAGGGGTTTTCCTAGCAGGCCATGGGGAGAGGGGCACGCGACGGTTGACACATAGGGCACAGCGTGCTCAGTGCTAGCTGGAGGTGAAGATGACGAAGTCTTGAACGCCACCCACACGTGCCTAAACATGTGCTTCAGGCAAGCAGGAGACATTGTGGTTTATTATAAGGAGGAGACTGTCGTGGTCATGTAGGTGATTTAGAAGGACCCCTTGGACAGCAGAGTGTAGAAAAGACGAGCCTGCAAGAGACTGGAGGCAGGAGACTGTTGGAAGGTGGCCACAAAGAGAGATGAAAGGAGAGTGACCCAAAACTTCAGCGCTGAGTTTGGAACCACAAGATTTAGAGGCAGGTCGCCTGAGGACAGTGAGCGAGTGTGTGTGTGTGTGTGTGTGTGTGTGTGTGTGTGTGTGTGTGTGAGAGAGAGAGAGAGAGAGAGACAGAGACAGAGACAGAGACAGAGACAGAGACAGAGAGACAGAGGGAAAAGGAGGAGAAGGAAGAGAAGAGGGAGGGAGGAAGAAAGCAGGGAAGAGAAGGGCAAGAGCAGGATATTTCTGAGATTCTTACCTTGGGTAAATGTTTGGCTGAATTTTTCCATTAACCTTGCTCTTTTACCTGCATACATATTAGACGTAAAATGACTAGATGCCAAAAGAACATCTTATCATTTTACTCTGTCATTCTTTTTTAAAATACAGTGTGTTTAGATTTGCATTTCCCGGATGCTGAGTGATGTTGAGCATTTTTTCATATGACTGTTGGCCATTTGTATATCTTCCTTAGAGAAATGCCTGCTTAGCTCTTTTGCCCATTTTTTAATTGGGTTGCTTGTTTTTTCCTTGTAAAGTTGTTTGAGTTCCTTATATATTCTGGATATTAGTCCTTTGTCGGATGTGTATTTTGCAAATATTTTCTCCCACTCTGTTGGCTGTCTTTTAGCTCTGTTAATTGTTTCTTTTGCTGTGCAAAAGCTTTTTAGTTTGATATAGTCCCATTTGTTTATTTTTCCTTTGGTTGCCCATGCTTTTGGGGTCATATTCATGAAGTCTGTGCCCAGCCCTATTTGCTGAAGGGTTTCTCCTATATTTTCTTTAATAAGTTTTATTGTTTCAGGGTGTATATTTAAATCCTTAATCCATTTTGAGTTGATTTTAGTAAATGGTGAGAGATGTGGGTCTAGTTTCAATCTCCTGCAAATGGATAACCAGTTATCCCAGCACCCTTTGCTGAAGAGGGAGTCCCGACCCCAGTGAATAGACTTAATGCCTTTGTCGAAGATCAAATGGCAGTAAGTGCGTGGGTTAATTTC
>NW_007728745.1:191207-196959 GCF_000696425.1 Galeopterus variegatus | reverse complement strand
GGGGGGGGGGGAGAGGAAGATATAACAACCACAATTTTTTTTGAAGTTCTTACAACAAGCAAATGGAGGGGACATTCTTGGGTGGGAGGGGGGAGAGGGAGGAGGGAGGGAGGTTTCGGTGATGGGACATAATAATCAACTACATTGTATATTGACAAAATAAAAAAAAAACAATATCAGTAAAAAAAATAATAATAAAATAAAATAAAATAAAATAAAATACAGTGTGTTTAATCAGATGAAAACACACACTGACTTCTTGGCTCCTTACCAGGGCATCTGATCTTCAGCTTCTCACCCTTCCATTCGCCTCTAATTTTTAAGTCCCCTGATTTGCTGTTTATTAAACAAAGATTTGTGGAGTACTTACGCTGTGCCAGGCACTGTTTGGGAGGCTGGGGATATAATGGTGAACAAAACAAACAAAATTCCCTGTCCTCATGGGGTGGCCTCTCTTTTGCCCTATTTGAATCTTAGACTTTTTTATTTAGTTTTGAGTGAGTTGGGCTTGAGCCTCCTGACCATCACTCTGTTTTCCTTAGAAGCAATGAAGACCTAAAACCTGCTGAAGAATAAATCTCATCCCTAAACCATTCTTGTTTTGCTTTTCTGCCAAAGAGCCTCATTTATGATGTTCAGAGCCTCCCTGTAGGCTTCGATGTTCATAATAATTGGGAATTGGTCCTGGGTCCCAGAGAAGAGCCCAGGGTTAACTCTGTGGCTGGTCTTTAGTAGGAGGTGGATATAATTCTACAATTGGATTGAAAAGAGGTTTCTCTCATCTCCTCTTTTTTATTTGGTTCTGTTTTACTTTTAATGGTGCTAAGTTTCCGAAAGACCTTTGAAGGAGAGGCTGACTTGGGACTGGGAGGCTGGATGTTCTAAATGTTGGAGGATCACTAAAGTTGGCAGAGGGAAGGCTGAAGATGACAGGGAACATGGGATCCAGGTCTGGGAGGCATGTTTCTTAATAAACTGCGGAACCTGGTGGATGTTTTGCAAATATATGCGAGAAACAAAGCTTGATGGGCTGAAGTGCCTGCTGATGTCCCCAGCGCCTGAGGAATTTAGAGCGCATTTTTCTATTTCCCTTAATGTTTCTCTGCAAGTTCCATCTCATTTCTTGTTTTAATGAGGATATTCTTTATGCCTAAACAAAACCCCCACTGTTCAAACTCAAGCCCGTTTCCCCCACTGCTCTTCTCTGCCAGGATTCCAGTAGGAGGGAGTGAAGGAAGAGCCCCCCTACCTGCTGTGGGCTCAGCTACCTGTAGGGGCGTCCCCCCGACTAACAGCCTCTGGTTTGCCCACATGATGGAGACCACCACTCCCCTCCCCATGTCTCCAGGCTACCAGATTGTGTCAGCCTGATGTGTGTGCTGACAAGGCAGCCAGATTCATTTTGGTTTATTGCCGTTAGATGTGCTTTTGCTATGCACTGTGCTAGCCCCTGACTCAGACAGGTGAAGGTGAGGTCAAGGACAGAAAGCTGCATTACCACTCGAGATATGTATAAATTGCAATGGCGTGATGGCCATTAATTCTGCTGGGAGGTGCAGAGCGATGTCTAGCAAGGAGGTGACATGTGCATTAGGACATTAGGGATGAGTGGATTTGCCAGGCATCCAAGGGAGGAGAGGTATTCCAGCTGGAGAGGACATGAGCAAACGCTCAGTCATGAGAGCACCAGAGACAGTCAGGACCACGGATTAGCCCAGGAGCTAGAGTGTCATCTGCATCCATATGGTTGGCACTAATGCGAGAGGGCTCGGAATCTAGATTTGAGTTCTGTACTGTAGAGCAGGATCAGATTTTGTATTTAAAGGGAAACCAGAGGTTTTTAAACAGGTGAGAAATGAGATTGATTCTGGGTGTAGAAATACCTCTGGTGGGAATGTGGAGGGTAATTTTAGAAACAGAGAACTGGAGGCAGGGAATCTATTTATGAGATTAATAATGCAAGTGAGTGATGCTGTGGTCCTGGCCGGGGCCACATCTCCAGTCTGAACCTTTCTTCTGAATTCCAGACTCTGTTACCCAACTGTCTACTTGATGTCTCCACTTACCTGTCTAATAGACGTCTCATGCTCAGCTGACCAAAGCAGAACTCCTGACCTTTCCTTCCCCAGCCCTGCTCCACCCCCAGCCATCCCCAACTCAACTGATGAAAGCTCCTCCCTCCTCCTTTGCTGCTCAGGACAAAACCTTGGTGTTGCTGTTGAATTTTTTCTTTCATAGCCCTCTTTTAACCAATCATGAAATCCCATGGGCTCTAGCTTCCTCTCCATGTCCCCCCTTCACTCTTCCCTTTCCCTGCTGGCCTCACTGCTTCACAAACACCCAGGCATACTCCAGCCTTCCCTTAGGCCGCTGCTGCAGCTGGTTTTGCTTTTGTTTTCCCCTAGACATCTCCCTAGATAACTCTCAACTCTAGGCTGGAATTAAAATTCTGATAGTCACCAACTAGGAGGTGGATGGGATCTCCATGGAGAGGGAGCCAAATGAAAGGGAGAAGGGGGTAGAAAGATGCCCGAGGACACCCACCTTTGTTTCTGGGGCACACCTGAGGAAAGCCACTTGTACTAGTCAATATTCCTGGGTGCACAGTTTGGTCCCTTTGGTATACTGGGAGAAAGAGGCAGATGTGTGAGGAGGCAAAGAGTGAGGTCACTGGAGCAACTTTTGTCACATAGCCTCAGATGAGTCTGTGCAATGCGAGGGCTGCCTCCTGGGTCCCTGTGTCCTCCAACCACCCTTGTCCCCAACTTCCTGAATCCTGCCTGTAGCATCTACACAATGTAGCATCTACACAAAGTTTTGGGGTAATTTCTATATTAAGGTGGTAGACCACAAAGCCCTAGCCTGGAGCACTAGTAGCTCCAGCAATTGTTCTCTTCACTGGGCTGTCATAAAGACAATCCTGCTTATGTCACAAGCATTTCACATTCCGTGATCTGTGTGAGATAATTTGCTACAAGGCTTCAGATTCCAATTGCCCGGAACAGTCAGAGATCAGTTGAATGAATTTTGCATGTTTACAAGAGCTGATAATGCTTGCTTCAGCAAATGACTCTTTCAGGAAATTCAAACAAAAAGCCATTTTCTTTTCTTTTTCCTTTTCTTTCTTTCTTTTTTAGAAACTTCTCAGGGAAAAAGCAGCACATATACATGCAAAGCTCTATATTAGCTTCAGAAACCAATGCTGATTGGAAGGGCCTGTTTCGGCTTGTATTTAATAGTCACCACTGCCGAGAGCCAAGGCCCCAGTAAATGGCTGCTTCTGCATTTTAATACTATCTGTGGGAAGCTATTGTTCCACCGGTTGTGCCCACTCAAATCTGTGAGTGCCTTTGGAAACAGTAATTTAAAAAAAAGGAATTAAATTGATTTTTTTCACTTCATATGCAAGTGCAAAGAAAGTACAGGGTGTGTTTTTTCTTCCTCAGTAGAGAGAGGTTTTTCTTGATGCAATAACTGTTATCTTCAAGGCAGGTCCTCAGTGCTGCTGTGGGTTTAACAAGCAGTGCCTTTGGGTCTGCCCTTCTCCAGCACCTCCCTTTCCTCTTTAGAAGTCCTTTTTCCACTTAGGCATGAGGGCTACCATGGCGCCCTCTGTCTTCCTAGCCTAAGTAGAGCTGCTGCAAATGGACAGTGTGGTGTGCTTGGGATCTGTCTCATGGGAGCAATGATAGCAATAGTGACAGTGCTGTTATTGGTGGTGGTGGCAGTGGATGTATCTATTATTTAGTGCTACAATAATGCTGCATAACAAAGCACTCTTGCTTACCTGGTGGTGGGTTGCCTGGTGGTTGATTGTTCCAGATTGGGCTAGGCTGGGTGGCTGGATTTCATGGTGCAGATCCAGCCAGATGTGGCTCTTTACTGTAGTCTGGGCTCAGGGTTATTCCACATGTGTTCATTTCAGAGGCCAGACTAAAGGAGCAGCAGCTAGCTGGGGGAGAATGGGAGCTCCCATGTTGATGGAAGAAGTGTAAGGAGATAGGCCACATGCACAATCTCTATTGCAGCAAGTCTGGCTATAACCCATTAGATGAAGCTAGTGACATGGCCAAGCCCAAACTCAAGAGATGGAGAAACATAACCTACCCATTATGGAAACAAAGTCAGATGGCTGAGTCTAACATCAAGCAGGTAAGCGTATGAGTATTTCTCATGTGGAAGGAGAGTAGGAAATAGATTTTTGCCGAACAGCATTCTGTTCTACCACAAGCTTCTGCCATTTGAAGGGCATGTGCAAGGTCACATTCATTCACTTGTCTGTGCTTTTGACTAATACTGATCGAGCTTCTGCTATGTGTCAGACACTGTGCTAAGCACTAAGAAATCAGGAGTCCATAGATCCTGGGATTCTGCTAGAAGACCCAGCTGAGACCTGGTCTGATAGGCTGGAGAGAGGCAGATTGGATCCTGGACTCTGGGAAGGGAGTAGGTTTAAGGTTTTGGAGGTACTATATGCTGGGGGCAGTGAACATATTTGGCATTTCTCATATTCCAGAGACTAAGCTCTTGCCACCAGCCTCTGGCCTTCTGAGAGACGTCAGGCAAGATTTCCCTGATCTAGAGGGAATATGTATATCTGGAGCTCTGAGTTTAGAAAAGACTCAACATAAGTATATCAGGGAGATTGACTGTACAGGTAAAGACTGGAATAAAGACTGGAACCAGCGCCTTGGCAGATCTAGGCATCCACTCTCAGGAGTCTGAGGCTCCCAGAGAGATGGCTGCCATCCTAGAGAATTCTAGAACTTAATGGGATTCAACCCAATGGGATAAGCAACCCCAACAGAAACTTCCAGAACTTATGGAACTACTAGATAGGACATCTAGACAGCAGGAGCACTAAGTCTTGGTTTGTATTTTCTGCAGTTGTGGTTGACTGGTACATATAAACCTGGTTTTTGTCTGGTCATGACTGATGCTCAAAGGTATCTTTAAATCGATTCATGTACATGTCTCTGGTGGCCTTTCTGATTGCATTTCACAAGAAAGAAATAAAGCTAATGAGACAGATGTTTCCTGTACTCTGTCAGTGGGGCACGAAGTGCTAAGACCTATTTCAAGGGGGAAGCTCTCTTGGAGAATAAAGAGATTGGAAAGTGAAGTAATTAATGAGCTGGGAAGGAAGGTTCATTAAGTCTTTCTGCAGAGGGATGAGTAAAACTTGGTGAGTATCCAGGACAACAGTCACCGTCAAAAATATAATCTACAAATGTGGTATAATCAGCATTATTTTGTTGACCCCAGAAAAAGAAACTGAGGTCAAATCACACATATTGCAAGAAGTTTATGGGAGCATGTATAAGGAACCGTAGTCCCAGAATAAACACAGCAAAGCTGCCTTGGAATGGGCTTCAAAGGAGTTCAGCAGAATTCAGCATTTTATAATCAAACGAAGGGGGAGAATTAAAGGGGAAAGAAGAGGACAGCCCCCAGCCCCAGTAACTACATCAGTTTTTCCATTGGTTGTACATGATATGTAGATTTTGGATTATTACTAGGCTACATCCTACATGCAGGGATCTAGGGTAAGGGCTACAATAAGTATTCTCAGTTATTTTATTACTTTTCTGGTGCCAACCTGTCTGTTTCTAAGTTAAAATTGTCTTACAATAATGTATTCCAGGGCCGGCCCGGTGGCGCACTGGATAGTGCGCCGCTTGGGAAGCGTGGCGGCGCACCCGTCCGAGGGTTCGGATCCCACATACGGACCGGTTCCCGCTCACTGGCTGAG
>NW_007728745.1:172949-190894 GCF_000696425.1 Galeopterus variegatus | reverse complement strand
AAAAAAAAAAAAAAAAAAAAAAAAAAAAAAAAATGTATTCCAGGATGTGGGACATGACTACCAGCTTATCTCAGCTATCCCAAGGCACTGCCATTTAGCTGACCTGGACAGAGTAGGCTTTTTTGTTTGTTTGTTTTATTTTTGTTACCATATTTTTACTGATCTGGTTAATACTGATTAGACAGCAATTAACTTTCAAAGTTTCACTGGATTTCGTAATAGGAAGTCCAGTGTTAGCAGCTAAGTTTTATGAACCCTTGATGTTTCCTATGTTTGACTCCACAGACAGAGCATAATCATCGCACGACCTGTTATGCCAAGTTGGAACAATAAAAAGCTTTTCTTCCATGGCAATGACTTTTAGAGCCATCCCTACACCCCTGTAAATTTTCTCCTTATGGAATTTTCTGAAGCACAAATTCAGTGGCCATTCCTGAAACCTACCTTCTGAGGTATCTGTAGAGCAGAGGTCGACAAACCACATCATGAGAGCAAAACCTGTTTAGCCTGTTTTTGTATATAAAATGTTTTAGAATATAGCCATGCTCAGTCATTCACATAGTGTGCATGGCTATTTCTGTGCTACAACAGCAGAGCTGAGTAACTGTGACAGGGGCCTTATGGCCTGCAAAGCCTGACATATTTACTATCTGGCCCTTTATAGAAAAAGTTTGCTGACTGGGAAATCAGCTTGCACGTAATCTGTGGGTATGAGGCAGGAAATCCTTTGCTTGCAAGCAACAAGATGCTTTCTGGAGCCTGGGTCTGGAGACCCCAAGTGTAGATAGGACTTCAGTCATGGCTGCATCCATGGGTTCAAGGATGTCATCAGGGCTCTCCTATTCTCCACTTCTTGCCTCTGCTCTCTGCCATATTGCCTTCCTTCACAGATGTGCCCTCTCCAGCTGGTAGAACAGATGGCCACCAGCATGTCTGGGCTTATATAAGGTTCTTAGTTTTTATAACTGCTGAGGGAAAGAGATCCTCTTTCTCCCAGCACCTATTGCAACCCTATCCCCATCCGTAGGACTCAGGTTGACTTGATGCCCAACCTGGCCCTGCATCACACATTTGGTATTGCAGGTCCTTCCTCCATCCAGGGCAGGAGAAAAGAAGGGCACTGCGTTTGACAGCCCTGACAACTAGGGCAAGAGGAGCTCCCAGCGGGAATGAAAGGGAAACCAAGGAGAGCTGGAAAGTTTGGAGACAGCCTAGAATCCAAAAATTCTTTGGGAGGCTCCTGTTTCTTCTATTTTGCCTCTCACTGTGATTCTTGCAGCTGCTTAATCATCCATCTTTGCTCTGTCTGTGTTGGGCACCTCCTGTCTCCTATGACCACTTGGCTCCATACTTCTCAGAACTTCTATTCTTTCAGACCCCCAAGTTCACTTGTAGAAGGCTGCTGTGTGGTGCAGACCCAATGCAGGCATGAGGGCAAAAATAACTCAGCACAGTATAGTAGATACAACTTAAAATTTCAGATCAGTCATCACTCCCCCAAAGACTTACCAACCATTCCTTACCACAGTCAAAATTTTCCTGACTCTGTGCCCCACTCAAGCCCCAGCTTAGCAAAATTCTTGATCAATTCTTCCTCTTCAGACTTTTCCTCTCACTAGACTCCAGACTCCAACATCCCAAAGTTTGTGACATTTTTTCCTTAGAATATTTTTACTTTCTCTTCTCTACCTTAATCTAGGACCCAGAGTGATTTATACCCCAAAATCTTTTGAGAAACTTTGGAAGCAAAATGGATCTCTGCAAGGTCATCACCTTATAATACTAACAAAAGGTTTGAAAGTATCAGGCCATTGTCACAGTGGTTATAGCAGTTATTTTAACATAGATTCTACCCATCAAAATAAATCCCAAGAGAGAAGGGGAGGAAGGGGCTAGGGAGAGTTTTACTTACTTTTACATGCATATTATTCATTACGTTTCACAATTGCTGCTTTCATAAATGGTCTCTTTCCTCCAACATCACTAATAAGGCTCAGGTGGCAAATGTCACGGGTCATGTGTGTCTCTTTTACAATTAGAAGAGATCTCAGGTGCTACTGGCTCAAGATGGTGAGAGATATGTGGAGGAGTCCTGAATCCAACCCACAATCTAGAGCCACATCCAGGAGTGTAGGAAGAGTGCAGTCTTGATCACCCAAATCCCAGCTGTCCTGTAGAGTGAAAGAAATATGTTCCTTGTCATAAACAACGAAACTTTCCAGGATGTTTGTTACACAGCATTATTGCAGTAATAGCTGACTGATATGTTTAGGCTGAGAGTCATATCCAGCTCGCGTCCACAGATCATGATCTTGTCTATATTGCTACTTCTTCTTACCTCTATTGACATTTATTTTTGTCCCAGCATATTTCTGCCTTTTTTCTCTTCCTTCTACTAGACTGACACTTCTTAAAGGGCAAAATATTCATCTCTCTCATGCTTTACCGTCTCTAGCATAGATTTGTGTACCTTGTTGCTATTCAGTAAAGATTTTGGGTGAATGGTAAATTTGAGCCTCATGTTAATGATAGTCACAGATGGAAATTATGTCCTAATTACCTGCTGGTAAACAAATATCATCAGTCCCAGGTGGTACCAGGTGAGATTTAGGGATGGATTGACACAAACTCGTCTTTCTAATAGTAACAGAGCTTAGACCTGATGGCAGAAGCAGTGAGGTGAGCCATAGTAATTTGCTTGTACCACTAACAGTCTCACCATTATTTTACCCTAGTGCATGGTGAAAGATATTTTTGGATTCATCTGAAAGGCTTTGTGATTATAGTAAGCAACTGTATTACAATGAATATAGTTTACTGATAATATTCTGCCTTCCCAAGAAAAGCCATTCTGTCTGCTGAGAAAACTGAGGAGCATTCTTGTCTCTGTTACTTAACTCTTTCCATTTCCTGGTTTTAGTCAAGTAGACTTCCTTAAAACGACCCCAAAGCATGACACATTGGTATGTAATACGCCACTATTCCTGTGTTGCTTTGTGACTTCTGGGGTTATTTAACTGTTCTAACAAAAACACATATCAATCTAAAAAAAAGGAAAGAAAATATAAAAGAATGCTGTGGTACCTGGCTTATTTTCAGAGCAGCACAAGAATAAAGTATTCAGCTGATCAAGGAGAAAATATTACAGGTCAAAGCTAGGTGGGGGTGGAGTGGCTAAAAAAAGTCAACCCATCCAGAACATTGTGTGATGATTCTTTGTCATGAGCCTGAAATAACTTTGGCTGTTTTTAGTCAAAGGGCAGTAAAAATAGGGAAGGCTCTTTCAGACAAAAAGGCTCAAAATAGTGCTGTGATCATCTTTTGTCACATCATGTGATACCAGGGAGAACAGATGTGCAGTATGTTCAAACCATTTCTTCCTTGGCCAAACCAAAGGACCTGGCAGGACCTCAGCAAAGAAAGAATGAAATAGTTTTAGCATCCTAAAAGGCCTACAAGGAGATCAAATGTCTTGGTTATGCCCAGGTGAAGAGTCCCTTGAAAATTTCCCCAGTAACTTCCATTTGCAGGAGAACAGGGTCAAGAAAATTTCACTGTGGCCCTTTATGTGACTTAAAGCCCTCTTACTCTCTTTGGAGACTTCAAGGATGAAGTTTGATTTGAAGTATGAACTGTTGTATATGAAGAGTTTCTAAGCCAGAAATTGGAGTATTTCAAAGACATCCCCTCAGTGCATTTCAGTGCAGGCCAGCTGGTCTACCTCACTGCAGTACTACAAAATGATTCATCTCAATGATTCCACTAGAGTCTAGCTTCTGACCTTCATCCTTGCAGAACCAGAAGTTTACTCCTATTGGTGACTTTCAGGGGACATTAATCACAAAGATATCAAGCCATTCAAACCTTACTGCAAATGTACAAATTTATATGGGGGAACTAGAGTGGTCAGGGAGATTAAATATTGCTATTTGCCTAATCCACACATCTTCCAATCCCTGATCTATTCATGTCATTTTTTGAAAAAATATTTACTGAGTGTCTACTATGTGCCAGGTAGGCAGGAGACTATGCTAGAAGCTGGGATGTTGTGGTGAACAAAACAGACTGACCTGTGTCCTTGGGAAGCTTATATCCTAGAAAATTGGACAAGTCAATAAACAGTTTTGGACTGTCAAAATCTGTAAAAGTAATTTAAAATAGGATTATGAGAGCAAATGGAGGTGGGGGGTTGGGGAATTGCTACCAGTGATTCTTGATGGTGTGTAGGCTCTAGGTTCCATTTGTCCCTGAGAACTAGTTCTAACACTATTCTTAGTCTGATTATGTACAGGGCCTGTAAACCCACAGGTTTGCTTAAGTTAGTGCCAGTCGGGTTTCTGTCATTTCCAGAGCTATGACCAGTGCACCCTCTGACTAATCAAGTAAGATGTGGACTTCTTAGTTTGACATTCAAGGCCCCTCCCAATCTAGTCCCAATTGACATTTGCAGCTCTGACTCCCACTGCCAAAGCACATTCCACTCTCCCTGTATCTGGCCCTGACACAGCTTGTCTTCTCCTCCTGGACCTTCCTGATACAGAACAGAGGAAATGGTTTGGAAACTTCTACTGGAACCCTTTAGGGTGCAGTGCGGTGTCTAGAACTACCCCTGCTCCAGCCACTCTGACCAATATCCACCCATCAAAGTATAAATTGTGCTTCAAGTCCCCCTCAAGTCTTCTCTCCTCCAGCAACATTTCCAGTTCTTCAGCTAAAATCCATCTCCCCATTCTCATTACACGTTGAGTCTCTGTCAAAGCATTTAATAAAATGTGCCTTGCAATATAATTACTTATATTATGGGTCTAATTGCACTGCTAGAATATGATTCCCTGAAGAATGGAGTCTCTGCTTTTTTTTTTTTTTTTTTTCATTTTTTAGCCTTTGTATTGTCCTCAGTGCTTGGCAACATAAATTAAATTATTCTCTCTGAATAGAAAATTGTCCTAGAAGTTGTAAAGTGCTGTATAGAGTTAGGAATAATTAAAGCAATAGCAACCATACATTGTGTGCTTATTTGGTGCCAGGCATGGTGCTAAGTGCTTTAGATATAACATGTAATCCTTGTTTTGGCTAAAGTAAGATTAGCTTCTCTAACAGGCAAATCCTGAAGTCTCAGTGGCTTAATGTGGTAATTTATCTCTTGCATATTCATGAGTCAAGTATGAGAATTTGATTGATGAATCTTCTCCCCAAAATGATTGAAAGACGAGATGTCTTTTTCTTTCTAGTCTGCCAACCCCTAGCTCCTAAAGGCATTTGCTGGATCTTCTACATCAGGAGGTTTGTCCTGTGAATGTGAATGGAGCATCATGTGGAGGTTCCTGTGGGCCAGGCCTGGAGGCGGCAGGTATCACCTCTGCCCACAGTCTGTTGTTCACAATTCAATCACATGATCCCATCTACATGCAAAAAGGGCTGGGAAACATGGTTCCTGGCTGAGCAGTGCTCCCAGCACAGCTCCATGCCATGGACAAGGAACACAGTCCTTAGGGGACAGCTAGTCATTTTTGCTGTAATCATTATAACAACCGGTGAGATAGGTAATATTTGAATCCCCCTCTTAGAGATAAGGAACTCAGAGAGCTGGAGTGACTTGCTCAAGGTACTCTTTAGAAAGGACAGAGCCAGGATTTGGACTCAGGTCTCTGGCTTTCAAAGACCACTCTTGGCATTGACACATGAGGGAGCCTCATTCCTCGTTGCTCCTCATTCTGCTGCCTTTCCCAGATTGCAAGAAATGGTCCCATGTCAGTCTCCCAGGACTGAGCACACTCATTAATCCATCTGGGTCTCTCTCCAAGTGTCCCATTCTTTCCAGGGACATCTGTTATCGCTGAGCAGGGCAGAACCCACTATCCCATCTGTGGCCAGTCCTGTACCCTTTCTCAGGAACTCTCCTCTCAGCTCCTCTGGGTCTTGGTGTGCTCAAGCTCACAGTATATGCTCTTGTGGTTTATGCTTGGAGGACCACAATGTCTCACAGCTATGGATCTGCTTCTCAGGGTAAATTAAGGCAGTGCTGTGGGGAGCATTTGATGCAAACTAGTATGTCCTATCTTGGGAAAGAATCAGGGGTGGGGCAGAGGAAGAGAATGGGAGAAAGAGCCCATCTTTCTTTTTTGCCATGAAATATAGCTCAACAAATATTGAAGAATAACACGGAGAAAAAATGGGCACAGTTCATCCCATAGTTTGTAATTGTAGTTCCAAGAAGGGGGGCCAGAACTAAGAATCCCTGTTGGTTCTTAACTTTCATATAAAAAACCATTAGTGGATTTATTATTTTTTCTGAGAACATCCTTTGTTTCCCCAAGTTCCATGCCGTGGAAGATTCAGAAGGGCTTTTATTAATTAAGGTCTTGGCCAACAGTCCATTTGGGGAGGTGAATCCATACAAAAATGATAGCAGGTGACGTGCTGTGCTATTACTTAGTGTTGTTGGCAGTCAGGGAAGGGAGGGGCCGTGGATAGCAGCAGCCAGCAAAGGCTTCCTGGATGAGGGGAGCTTGCTCTGAAGCTGAAGAGATGGGATGGGATTTAAAGAAGAGGAGAAGGAAGGGCAGGGCATTTCTGACCAAGAGAAAAGCCTGAACAGAACCACGGGGATGAAAGAACCCAGGCGCAGACAGGGACCAGGCAGGATGGAGAGGGGCTGTGGTTGGGGGAAGCAGCAGGGGTGGTTGGGGTCAGATGAGAAAGCACCTCTGGGAGGCAGGGGGAGAAGTTTCAACAGCTGAGCAGAGAGTTACACTTGCTGCTGCTTACCAGGTTAGAGGTGAGGACCAGGGGGGCCGTTACAAAGCTCTGGCTTGTCAAGTGTTGGTGAGCCTTAAAGGGACAGGATTTAAGAAGAGATATTCATCTTGTGCTCCTATAACCCTCACCCTTCTTTGTCCTGAGCTCCTCCCCTCCCCACCCCGTTCCTTTGAGTTGCTTCGCCCCCCCACAGATTTGTCACCCCACTTCCCCTGGGTGATGGAGATGCAAAGGATTACTCAAAGCCCATCTCTACTGAGCAGTGAGAGGTCCCAAAGTGGTTAATCTCCCGCAGGAATCCTCAAGAGAGAGGGATCCCTTCCTTGGGAATTTAACGCTAAATTGGGGTTCTCTTCCTGCATTTATTTTCCAGACCAGGAAGTTACAGGAAGAGAACAAAGGTGGGGTTATAGTTTAACAGTATAGGCTGGTAACTTTCAGTGAAACAAGCCAGATGACATTCCAGTAAGGCAGTTAAGTGGTCCTATCAACAACAGTTTGATCTTAGCAAACATTCCTTCCTATAGCAATTTCTCAGTATCTTTACATAACAATCAGTAACTAGTCTGTCTTTGAGCCAGCAACCAGCTGTGCCACACTTCTAATCTTGCAATAGAGACTTATACCCTGAGGGAAATTTCCTGTCCTTGCAAGGTCGGTATTTGAAACTGCAAGGCTTTGGAAAATCAGGCCCTGTGAAGTACATATGCTTTTTAGTACATTACACACACACACACACACACACACCCGCCCACAGGCAATACTTTCCTCTAATTCCCAACCTCAGAGCATTCACGCATGAGGTGCAACCCTAAGGAGCAGGTTCCCCAAACGGACTAAACTTGAACATATGTCCAGTTGGGTGAGTACAGGAGCTGAAGTCAATTTGATTTAACAAAATAAAGAAATATGCCATGTCTTGCCTTTTAGCAGCTTACAGCAATGCGTGCTGCTCCGATCATGTGCCAGGGCCTCTGCCAAGAGCACACCCATTCCAACTTCCTCCAGATCCCCCTTCTGGTTTTGATCAAACTGGCTTCCAGGAGCAGGAAGAGCCCTTCAGAGCTGTCCAAAGGAGACCAGGGACCAGGCTTCTCACCCCCACAGTTTCTACCCTGGCTATTAGATGGGGCTACCTCTAGCAGGGAGAATAACCTGGGGCAAGTTTGCCCCCTGGCCAAGGGCAGTTGGTGGGCAGGGTTGCAGCTGGGAATGAGATCTTTGGATGTGCAAGGGGATCTGGGCAGAACAGCATACATTTCTACTTCCAGCAAAGAGGACCTGAGTCTTTTCGGCAAAAAGACAAAGAGACACACAGGCTGTCTGAACCCCCTTTGCCCTCAGAAAGTCTCGAAGTGTCTGGAAATTTACACTCCCCAAGGGCAACCCTTAACCGATGACGGTACAAACACCCCAGCTTCCTTCGCCCCCACAGGGTCAAATTCTGAGGTGGGACCCCCCCCTCCCCCATCTCCAGAGTTTCCTTGTGGGACTGAGCCGCATTTCCCTTCATGGGAGGGATATTTGCCTGATATCCCACCCTTGCTTAAACTGCATGCCATCTGGGTCCTACTTCCCCACTCCAAAACTACTTGCTTTTCCTGAAAATGCTTCATAATGAATCACTTTTCCCTGAGTTCTCAACTTGGGGAATCCAAAGCGACCAACTTTGTGCCCCTTAGGTATATTACATAACCTCTCTGAGCCTCCTAATCTGCAAAATGAGCATAACAATAGCAATTAATTCGTGGAGGTGATGTGGAAACTATGAGGAAGTGCCTAGTACAGAGTAAGCACTGAATAAAGAAAGCTGCTCTTAGAGGTGAAGTAGCATGTGCTGCTGGAGAGACCAGGACCTTAGATGGCACATCATTCTGGCTGAAAAGGGACAGGTTTGCATTCCCTAGAGTTGGACAGGAAACTCTTCCTCCTCCCACAGCCTCCTTTCTGCATAGTTTCAGCTTCCATCACACAGAGACTGCCAGGAAGGGGCTTTATGGCACTGGCTTTTTTTTTTTTTTTTTTTTTTTAACATGAAAGAAAGAAATGCCTAAAGAAGAGATTCTGAGTGTTCTTCTGAATTTTTGTATATTGAGTGTCCTGATTAGAATCTCCTTATAAAGCACCTCTTGAACTAATTAAATTAATTTGAGATGAAAGTTTAACTCATCTTCATATGCTACTCAAGTGAAAATGCCTGATATTTAGGAACATAAATTTCACTACAATTTTTATCCATGTTTTTCACCGGGGATCATGGTGGTCAGGGGCTGCACTTGGTGGGGAAAAGCAGAAGGGATCCTCATCCCTGGGCCCACCTGCCCCCTGGATTGACCTCTGCCGACTTCTCATTGTTGATGGGGCCCACTACTCTGCCACATGGCGAGGACTGGTGATGAGGCCATCCTGCGCTGACCCTAGGGTCTTAGCCTCTGTGGCACCACCCTTGTCTGCAATCCTCAGACTCAGCTGCAGAGAGCTAGTCTGGCACATAGACCTGAACTTGCCAAGATGGCTCTGCTAAACTGTGGCTGCCTGAAGAACTGTTTTAAAAAGGATTCTGAACTCCTTTTTGGCTTCAGTGAAAAAGAGTGCAGAGATTGTTAGTAATGTCCCTCATGGATATTGGATAGGAGATCATGGCGTGTGTCTGCCAGTCTGGCCTAGAGTTCCCTGTTTCTGCAGAGATTCTGCAGAGATTTCAGGTTTCCCATGGGGTAAAAGATCCCTACCACTTGTATATATTTCTATATTGTACATTAAATTTTGGATTATATGTATATATATATATATATATATATATATATATGTAATTTGATATATATGTAATTATGTATATTATATCTTAAATTTGTATATGTAATTTGAAATATATTAATATATATGTAAATTTATCTATCTGTATTAAAATCAAAACAAAGGAGGAACATGAGTAATGTCATTCATCTGTATCTCTTCAACCTTTTTCCAAGTCCCCATTTTCAACACTGATTCAATTATCAGCTAAAATAACCTTTACATACTAACTTTATTACCTTTGACAAATGATTGCATTTTTCTGTGACTCGGTTTCCTTATCCATTAAGTGGAGGTAGTGAAAGCCTCTACTGCTTAGGGTCACTGAGAACTAAATGACTTATGAATATACTGTTAAGGGACGCCCCAACCCCTCCTGACCTTAACATATGCATTCTGCTTCTGTACAAATTGCTTGCTAAAATAAATGGGGGAATAAACAGAGTAGCATGGCCAATGCCATGTTAGGCGGCTCTGCCATTTTAGCCTGGAAAGTCCCTATGGGGAATCCAGGATGGGGAGGGGCTACAGGGCTACCCACAAAATTAGTTTATGTATTGCTGGCTTGCTTGCATTGTCTAGATTGTGTCAGGCGCGAAAAATGCCCGCCTAGCTAAAAATAAAAGCTGTGAGAGGTTTCAACTCGGGGCTTCACACTTGGATTGGCCTGCGTAGCCCTGGCTGCCAGAAATAAACTCTTTTCCTTACCTATCACCCGGTTCTCGTGGGCAAATTTCTTTTACCCATCGGATGTTGGCCATAACAATACCATACTCAGCACAGTGTCTGTACAGAACTAGATTGAGATGCACTAGTTTTTATAATATTAAGATCGTATTATTGTTTATTGAGCACCTACTATTTGCCATCAACTAATGTTCTGCAGAGGCTGCTCTTTGATCTCTGAGGTCGTCCACTAACCTCCTTTTTATTCAGGAGGAGGAGAAAAGAGTTTTAAGGTTAGCTTTGCTGATTTTCTGCTGAAGTTTCCAGGGAGGAGATTTCTTCAATAACGAGGAGTTCAAGGGAAAAAACATACACAGAAAAAGAACATACACAGACAAAGAGTCTAAATGTTGGGGTGTAAGGCCTGAAAGATGAAATTAAAAGCTTAATTTCTTTTTCCCTCTTTCCCATTGTGTTGATGGAATTTAGCTATTAATATATTCCTGTTTTTAGATACAAGGACTATTGTCAATGCAGTATAAACTTGCCTTTGTGAAGCAGCATGGGATTATAGAAAGAACAAGGGTTTTGGTGTCAGAGAGAACTGAGTTTGAGTCTCAGTCCCCCCATGAGCCATCTGTGAAACTGCAAGCAAAGTTACTTTATGTCACCACCTCCTGTCTCCTCAGCTGTCCAGTGGACTTACTACTAGCTGGCCATTGCCAGTCCTGGGTCTCTGCACAGCAGTAGTTCAGAGCTTACTGTTTGGGGACAGTTGTACTTCCCAACAGTAGTCCCAAGGTCCTGAGAATTTCTGAAGTGTCTTCTGAATCCCTAAAGAAGGAATAAAATTATATCTACCTGTTATCAAATATAATATATTGCACTTGGTGCTTTAGGTATTGGAAAACCTGTGTAGGCATACACGATGATTTTGTTCAGGTTACAAGATCATCCCCAACAGTTCTCCATTACCTGTGCTAGTTGGTCACTGGATAAAGAATCCTTTCCCCCCACAGAAGCACTGTTGGGTATGGATTAGCTGTCCAGAATATCCCACAAATCCCATTCAACACATGAGCCCTTTGTAATACAGCGTGTAAGACTTAACTACACTGGGTGTGCACAATTTTCAATGTACTTGGGTTTAATTCTAGCTCTGTCACTTTCTAGCTTTGGGATGTGAGCTTCTTAAAGCCCCAGTTGGCTCATCTGTATGAAAATGCTTTCTTCATGGGGTTGCTGGGGAGATTAAGTGATGTGTGGCCCACAGTAACTACCCAATCAATCACGGTTGCATCTATTCCTCTGCTCTTCTTGTTATTCTTATTTGAAGAAAACATATCAACATTTTTGTGCAAAAGGTACAGAGAGAACTTCAACTTTGGATTTCAGAAACCCGTTTCCTTGCACTGTTGTGCTGGAACCAGTATTTCCCCAGATCTTGGTCTCTGGTGGTGGCTCCCACAATCTGGAGGAAATGCCCCAGGGGAGCTGAGTTTGGCAGAGGAGTGAAAAGAAAGTCTGGGTGAGCCTTCAGGCTGTAGAAGTTGTAGATGGCTCAGCCCAGGTCACAAGCACCAATGGGTTATATCTCAGCACCATGTGGCTCCCTAATCACTGCCTTTCTCTTTCACCAGCCTCAAGACTGGGGGGTGTCCTCCCCACTCCTCCATGACGATTCTTCTCCAATGGAGTTGCAAGAAAGGGAACACAGGCTTTCCCCCTACTCTTCGGCTCCTCATGCAAGCACTAGATTCATTCACTAGATTCAGCTTTATGAGTTTCAACAAACAAGTAGAATTGTGTAAACACTACCAAAATCGAGATATGGAACATTCCTCCCCAAAGTTACCCCATACTACCCTTTTGTAACCCTCTTAGTGTTTTATACCCCTGATGAGAAAAAAATTGTCAGGCAGAGAGTAATTTTTTTTTTTTTTGCTATTCACCATTTTTTTGTTGTTGATCCCCACGAAGAGCCTTTTGAGAATGACAGAGTTTCCTAGAAGATGCTAAGGGGCCACAGAGAACTGTAATGTATGAGTTCATTACTTTCTAGGCTCCCAAAGATTTCTCATGGGAACCAGAGCAAAGGGGGGGGGGGTTCTCTAAGGCAATGGGCCCCTAGAAGCAAGAGACCCATATGGGTCAAACAGACCTCTGGGGCTTAGTTAGATTCAGGGAGCCAGTAGTACCAAGAAAAATCTCTGAGAATTTTTCTTCCCCTGCAATCTCTCATATAGGCCTGCCCTGAAAAACCACCCTGGACTGTAATGGACTGAGCTGAAAAGCAAAGGTGGGCTCAGAACAGAGACACAGGAGTACAAAGCAGAGAGAAAAATAGGAGGGGAGGGGAATCTCAGGTGGCTAAACAAGAGAGCAAAGAGAAGTTTTAAGGTTGTTTTCTGAAGGAGCTTCCGTTAGGACACTGCCTTGTTTATGTGAATTAGGAGATGTAGCCTTCTTTTCCTTCCCCAGTCCTGCAGCCATGCCTGGGTGAGCGGACCATGGCCTGGGTCTCTGACCGCTGGCTCTGCTATGGTTTGAATGTCTACTCCCAAACTCATGTTGCAATTTAATTGCCACTGTGATGCTATTAAGAGGTGGAACATTTAAGAGGTGATTAGGCTGTAAGGGATCTGCCCTCATGAATGGATTAATGTTGCTATTGAAGGAGTGGGTTAGTTATTGTGGGAGTGGGTTAGTGAAACATGAGTGGGTTCCTGATGCAAGGATAAGCTCAGTCCCCATTTCCACTCTTGGTCTCTAGCACTCACTTGCCGTGTAATCCCTTCTGCCATGCGATGATCCTCCCCAGATGCCAGCGCCATGCTTTTAGACCTCCCAGACTCCAGAACTGTGAGCCAAATAAACTTCCATTCTTTATAAATTACTCAGTCTGTGGTATCCTATTATAGCAGCAGAAAATGAACCAAGACAGGCCCCCTCAGCAGGGCATTCTTGAGCAGGGCCCAACTTGCACGTTCTTTCAGTAAGACCCTGACTTACAGGAATCCATAGCCTGTGTTCAGTTAATTATTCCCCAATTACACAGCATTGCAGAAATTTTGCTGAATAAAAAATTATTTGTGGACAATGCATTGGTTTCAGCCATCAAACTTTTTGGCAGGCATATTAAAAATGCAGGCAAAGTTTTCCACTAGGACACTAGCTGTCTGTATTTCTTGATGAGATCTTATTACTGAACCTGAAGTAAATGCTTGTATTTCGGTAGCTAGTAGCAGTTCTCTGCCTTGGTGTTTCAAATTTCAGTGAAAAATCTCAAATGTCAAAATGTGTGTCATTCTCTAAATAAAATTTGATACCAGAGAATGGCAGACATTTGCTGTTAAGTCATGTGATGTCATGTCTGACAGGAACACTGATGACTTGAATGAGCTGATGAAGACTGAGGGGAAAAGTGGGAATACTTTGCCAGGTGTGAGCTTTGAGCTTTGTGTCTAGCAGTGTTGAGTTTTCCTCTCTTGCTCTTGTATCACCGGCAACAAAATCACACTCTGGATCAGACGTCTGTGTGTAAGTCATCTTCATCCAGGTGCAGCATCCTGTCAGCTGGGAACATGGACCGGTACTTCATTATCCAGAAGCCTTGAGAAAGTTTTAAACTTTTTAAAGATGATAATTTCCACTTTTTTTTCCTGGTACTCCATGACAGCTAAAATTTTCGGCATGTAAAAGTCACTCAATACAAAAATCTATTGAGTTGATGAATTGATTATGCATGCTAAATAACATGTAGCTAACATTGTTCTTTTAATAAGTGTTCCATAACAATGATAATTCTTCAGTGCTATGTTGGTACAGCTTAGTGGAAAGAGACCAGACTTTGGATCTGGATTTAAATCTATCCCTTTTCTACCTCTTACTACTTGTGTAGCCTTAGGAAAAACTTTAGAAAAAGAAACATTTTGTGAGTCTCAGTTTTGTCTCTTGCAGAAAAAAGAATAAGGGTATCTATTTAATAGGGAGGAGGATTCAAAATAACACATATGAATAAACTTAGCCTGGTACTTGGAATATAGCAATTGCTCACTGTATTCTAGCATCCTTTGCTTAAATGCTTGGTATTTTCAGGAAATAAACTTCTACACATCAGTAAGTATGAAGGTATATGATTCTTTATGTAAGATATTATGAAGTGAACATAACCAAAAAATGGTAAAACCTACTGTTATAATCATTTTGGCCATACATCAAACACTGTGGATCTTCTCTTTGCAGGTTTCTATGGGTTGAATGTTTGTCCCCTCCAAAGCTCGTGTTGGAGCTTAATCTTCAGTGTGGTATCTGAAAGGTGGGGCCTTTAAGAGGTGACTGTATCATGGGGACTATGCCCTGTGAATGGATTTATCCATTCATGGATTAATGGGTTAATGGTTTAATGGATCATCAGGGAACAGACCGGTGGATTTATAAGGAGAGTGAATAAGCACATAAAAATGCTCTTACCCAGCCCTCATCATGTGATACCCTGGATCACCACAGGACTGCAGGGAGTTCCCACCAAGAAGGTCCTCACCAGATGTGTTTCCTGGACCCTGGACTTTCCAGCCTCCAAAACTATAAGAAATAAATTTCATTTTCTTATAAACTACCCAGTTTCAGGTATTCTGTTATAAGCAACAGAAAATAGACTGATAAACAGACACAGGCAAGGTTGTATTTTGCTATATCATTTTAAGTTGGATATGGCCATGTGACTTTATCTGGCCAATGAAGTGTGACAAGTCACATGAGGGAAGGTTGAAGAACCAATGTGTAACTTACCATGTTCTCTGCCTACTGGTTTAGAGACTGTGGAAGCACATATCTATAGCAACAGCAACAAGCCACCTGCTGACCAGCAATGAACATGAAGCCACTGAGATTTGGAGTTGTTTTGTCATCACAGTGTAACCTAGCTTATTCTGACTGAAATACCAACAAACTATTTGTTCAGATTTATTGATTTGATCCTGGTCCCCAGTAAAAAGAACTATACAGAAAAGTGTTAGAAGAATAATTATTTGTGCCAAACTCCATCACGGCAATGATTTAGAAAGTCTGGGAACTGCTATATTTTACAATGACTGACTTAAAGACTACAGCTATTTTGGAAAACTTTCTATTTCACCCGTGACCATGTCGAGGGTGGGACAATGGGAAGATGAGGCCTTTCACATCTTCATCAGCCCCATTCATTGCTACAGATCTGCACAGTCTGATATGGTAGCCACTAGTCAAATATGGCTGTTACACTTTTTAAAAAAAAATTTAATTTTATTTTGCCAATATACAATGTGATTGATTATTATGGCCCATTACTGAAACCTCCCTCCCCCTCCCTCTCCCCTGTCCCTTTCAACAACCTTATATCTGTTCACTTCTTGTATCAACTTCAAGGAATTGTAATTGTTGTGTTTTCTTCCCTCACCCCCCCTCCCAGTTTACTTGTGTATTTACTTACTTATTTTTAGCTCCCACGAATAAGTGAGAACATGTGATATTTCTCTTTCTGTGTCTGACTCGTTTCACTTAATATAATTCTCTCTAGGTCTATCCATGTTATTGCAAATGGCAGTATTTCATTCTTTTTTATAGAAGAGTAGTATTGCATTGTATCGATATACCACATTTTCTGTATCCACTCATCTAATGATGGACATTTGGGCTGGTTCCAACTCTTGGCTATTGTAAAGAGTGCTGCAATGAACATTGGAGAGCAGGTATACCTTCGACTTGATGATTTCCATTCCTTTGGGTATATTCCCAGCAGTGGGATAGCTGGGTCATATGGGAGATCTGTCTGCAATTGTTTGAGGAACCTCCATACCATTTTCCATAGAGGCTGCACCATTTTGCCGTCACACCAAAAGTGTATGAGAGTTCCTTTTTCTCTGCAACCTCACCAGCATTTATCATTCACAGTCTTTTGGATATTAGCCATCCTAACTGGGGTGAGATGGTATCTCAGTGCAGTTTTTATTTGCATTTCCCGAATGCTAAGTGATGCTAAGCATTTTTTCATGTGTCTGTTGGCCATTCATATATCTTCCTTTGAGAAATAACTATTTAGCTCTTTTCCTCATTTTTTAACTGGGTTACTTGTTTTTTTTGTTGTAAAGTTGTTTCAGCTCCTTGTATATTCTGGATATTAATCCTTTGTCAAATGTATATTTTGTAAATATTTTCTCCCACTCTGTTGATTGTCTTTTAACTCTGTTAATTGTTTCTTTTGCTGTGCAGAAGCTTTCTAGTTTGATATAATCCCATCTGTTTATTTTTCCTTTGGTTGCCGGTGCTTTTGTGGTCGTATTCATGAAGTCTGTGCCTAGTCCTACTTCCTGAAGTATTTCTCCTATGTTTTTTTAAAGAAGTTTTATTGTTTTAGGGTGTATATTTAATTCTTTAATCCATTTTGTGTTGATTTTAGTATATGGTAAGAGGTATGGGTCTAGTTTCATTCTCCTGCATCCAGTTATCCCAGCACCATTTGCTGAACAGGCAGTCTCTTCCCCAATGTATAGGCTTAGTCCCTTTGTCAAAGATCATATGGCCATAGGTGTGTGGGTTGATTTCTGGATGCTCTATTCTATTCCATTGATCGGTGTGTCTGTTTTTATGCCAGTACCACGCTGTTTTGCTTATTATACCTTTGTAGTATAGTTCAAAGTCAGGTAGTGTTATGACTCCAGCTTTATTTATTTATTTTTGCTCAGAATTGCTTTGGTTATGTGTGGTCCTTTGTTATTCCACATAAATGTCTGGATAGTTTTTTGATTTCTGAGAAAAGTGTAATTGGAATTTTGATGGTGATTGCATTGAATTTGTATATCACTTTGGGTAGTATGGACATTTTCACAATGTTGATTTTTCCAATCCAAGTGCATGAGATATCTTTCCATCTTCTTGTGTACTCTTTAATTTCTCTCAACAGTGGTTTGTATTTCTCATTGTAGAGATTTTTCTCATCCTTGGTTAACTCTCTTCCTAGGTATTTTATTTTTTGGTGGCTATTGTAAATGGGCAGGCTTTCTTGATTTCTCTTTCTGCATGTTCACTATTGGAGAATAGATATGCTACTGATTTTTGTGTGTTGATTTTGTATCCTGAAACTTTGCCGAACTCATTTATCACCTCCAAGAGTTTTTTTGTAGAGGCTTTAGGTTGTTTGATATATAGGATCATGTCATCTGCAACATAGACAGTTTGACTTCATGTTTTCCAATCTGGATGCCCTTTATTTCCTTCTCTTCTCTGATTGCTCTGGCTAGTACTTCCAGTACTATGTTGAATAGGAGTGGTGAGAGTGGGCATCCTTGTCTGGTTCCTGTTTTTAAGGGAAAAGCTTTCAGTTTTTCCTCATTCAGGATGAATTGGCAGTGGGTTTATCGTATATGGCTTTAATTATGTTGACATACTTTCCATCTATACCTAATTTGTAGAGAGTCTTTATCATGAACGAGTTTTGAATTTTGTCCAATGCTTTTTCAGCATCTATAGAGATGATCATATGGTCCTTGTGTTTGATTTTATTGATATGGTGTATCACATTTATTGATTTGCATATGTTGAACCAACCTTGCACCCCTGGAATGAATCCCACTTGATCATGGTGTATAATTTTGCATATGTGTTGCTGTATTCTGTTAGCTAGTATTTTATTGAGGATTTTTGTGTCTATACTCATCAAGGATATTGGCCTGTAGTTTTCCTTTTTT
>NW_007728745.1:172499-172872 GCF_000696425.1 Galeopterus variegatus | reverse complement strand
TTGTATCTTTACCTGGTTTTGGTATCAGGGTGATGTTTGCTTCATAGAATGAGTTTGGGAGAATTGCCTCTGTTTCAATCTTTTGGAATAGTTTGTAGAGAATTGGTGTCAATTCCTCTTTGAATGTTTGGTAGAATTCTGCTGTGAACCCATCCAGTCCTGGGCTTTTCTTTGTTGGGAGCCTTCTGATAACAGCTTCAATCTCTTTTACTGTTATTGGTCTGTTCAGATTTTCTACATCATCTTGGCTCAGTTTTGGTAGTTTGTGTGTGTCCAGAAAGTTATCCATTTCCTCCAGATTTTCAATTTTGTTGGCATATAGTTGTTTATAGTAGTCTCGGATGATTTCTTTCCATCTGCTAACTTTGGGTTC
>NW_007728745.1:124139-172009 GCF_000696425.1 Galeopterus variegatus | reverse complement strand
TTCATCAGTTTCAATAAATTTTTTGATTTCCTGTTTGATTTCTTCTTGGACCCATATGTCATTAAGTAGAATGTTGTTTAATTTCCATGGGTTTGTATAGTTTCCAGAATTTCATTTGTTATTGATTTCTAATTTTAATCCATGTGGTCTGAAAAAATACTGGGATAATTCCAATATTTTTGAATTTGTTGAGACTTGATTTGTGACCTAACATGTGATCTATCCTGGAGAATGATCCATGTGCTTATGAGAGGAATGAATATTCTAAGGTTGTTGGATGGAATGTTCTGTAGATATCTGCCAAGTCCAATTAGCCTAGGGCGTTGTCTAGATCTTGTATTTCTCTGCTGATTTTTTGCCTAGATGATCTGTCCAATATTGATAGTAGGTTGTTCAGGTCCCCTGCTATTATAGTATTAGTGTCTATTTCCTTCTTTAGGTCTAATAGAGTTTGCTTTATAAATTTGGCTGCTCCAACATTGGGTGAGTATATATTTATGATTGTTCCATCTTCTTGATGCATCAGTCCTTTTATCATTATGTAGTGACCCTCATTGTCTCTTTTTATGGTTTTTAGTTTAAAGTCTATTTTATCAGATATAAGAATAGCTACTCCAACTTGTTTTTCATTTCCGTTTGCATGGTAAATCTTTTTCCGTCCTTTTACTCTGTGAGTGTTTATGTGTGAGGTGGGTCTCTTGAAGGCAGCATATAGTTGGGTCCCCATTTTTAATCCAGTCAGCCAGTCTGTGTCTTTTGAGTGGGGAATGTAATCTTTTTACATTAAGAGTTGTTATTGAAAAGTGTTGATTTACTCCTAGCATTTTATTGATTTTTGTTTGGATGTCTTAAGTGTCTTTTGTTCCTTTCCTTCTGATTTACTGTTTGTCTTTTGTATTTGTTGGTTTCTTGGGCTGTAGATAGACATTTTTTTTCTCTTCATTGTTGGCATTTTTATTTTACTAGTGGGTTTTGATTTTTCTTGAGTTTTTATGGCAGTGGTAGTGTCACGTACCAAACCCAGTACTCCCTTGAGAATTTCTTGTAAGCGTGGTTGTGTGGTAGTGAACTCCTGCAGTTTTTGTTTATCTGAGAAATATACTATTTGCACTTCACTTAGGATGGATAGCCTTGTGGGGTAAAGTATTCTTGGCTAGCAATCTCTGTCTTTTAGTATTTTGAATACATCATTGCATTCCTTTCCGACTTTTAGGGTTTGTTATGAAAAGTCTGATGTTAGTCTGATTTGGGCTCCCTAATAGGTGACTTGATGCTTCTGTCTTGCAGCTTTTAAGATTCTCTCTTTGTCTTTGAGTTTTGCCAATTGGACTATATAACATGTTTTGGAGAAGACCTTTTGGGGTTGAATACGTTTGGGGATCTTTGAGCTTCCTGAATCTGAAGATCTGTGTCTTTTCCTATACCTGGGAAGTTTTCTGCCACTATTTTGTTGAATATGTTTTCAATGCAATCTCCTTTTTCCTCCCCTTCTGGAATACCCATGACTCGGATATTTGAGTGCTTAAGGTTGTCTGATATCTCTCTTAGATTTTCTTCAATGCTTTTAATTCTTTTTTCTTTCTTTTTCTGCCTGTGTTATTTCAAACAGCCGATCTTCAAGGTCAGAAGTTCTCTCTTCTGCTTCTGCAAGCCTGCTGGTTAAACTCTCTGTTGTGTTTTTTATTTCATTGAATGAATTCTTCTGCTCCACAAGCTCTGCTACATTCTTTTTCAGGGCATTGATTTCCTTGTACATTTCTTCTTTCAGGTCCTGTATTCTTTTCCTCATTTCATCATGTTGTCCAGCTGAGTTTTCTTGTATCTCGTTTAGTTTCCTTAGAACTATCACTCAAAATTCCTTGTCAGACATTTCAAGGGATTCTTTTTCTATGGGATTTAGAACTTGAGAGTTATTACCCTTTGGCCATGTACTTTCTTGATTTTTCCTATTTCTGGTATCTTTGCTTTGATGTTTAGTCATTGTGGCAAGGGATTTCATGGTCCACTGGTTCAACACTATTGTCTGGCTAGGATGCTGCTGGGGCTGCCAATTTGGCACGCCTGCTTCAGTGCCTGCTTGGTCACATGCTGGTGCCTTGGGTGTGTGGTTACCATGGGTCTTGGGCGCCTCTCTAGGGGGTGCATCTCTTGTCAGTACACACTCAGCTGTGTTGGGGATGGGGTCTGGTGGCAGTGAAGCCTACCTACTCAGCCATTCACTGGCACCATGGGGCGCATAGTTGTCACAGGTCTCAGGCCTCTCTGGGGGGTGCCTTTTTGGCTGGTGTACACTCAGCTGGGCTGGGGATGGGGTCTGGCTGTTACCCTTAAACTAAGTGCCATTAAGCAGCCAATTTCTTCGTCACCCTCGCCACATTTTAAGTGCTCAATCACCTTATGTGGCTAGCACAAATATAGAACATTTCAATCACTGCAGAACATTCTATTGGGAATCCTTGATACAGACAATTAAAATTCTCTCATATGTAAAGTTTTACACAATTGAAGCATCTCTTCTAAACAAATGTCACCCCTTAAGCCCTCTTCCATAGAAACTGATTGGCCACTGTCTCTTATCTTCTAGTTGAACAGCTTTAAAATGCAAAAGAAGAGAAGATTGCCTTACGCTTTCTAGAGGAAATGTATTCAGTACAACCAAGACTGTAAGTGCTATTATAATAATGAGTATTGCCAGTGATGTTTGAGGTTAGGGAACCAATATTCATTGTCTCTTTACAAAGCAGAGTTCCCCTATGGCTGTAAAGAGGCAATTTGAGCTGCAATGAAATAAAGGTGAGGCTGAATGATTCTCATTTAACAAATTGCCTTTCATATCAGGCAAGTGTTGTTGTTCTCTTTTCATATCAAATCTACTAGGCCTGTGGATTGAATAATTCTTTCTTCAGATAAAACCAACTAGGATAATAACCTCTCCCAGTTAACATTAAAGTTGGGGTTAAGCATGAGTGTATTAGTCAGCATTTCCTAAGTGATGTTGCTGTAACAACCAACCTCAAAAACTCAGTTTCTAGGACAACAAAAATTTATTTCTAATTCATGCAAGTCATCTGGGGGTTCAGGTGATTGTCTAGTGCAGTTGTTCTCTATTTTCCATAATCCAGCTGCCTTCCATTTCAACATGAATCCTCTTTCTTAATCACTGCAGGAAGAAAAGAGTGCTGGAATGTCCCACACCATCAAACAAGTATTCAAGCATGAAAGTGACAGATGTCACTTCTTTTCACAACTTATTGGCTGGCATTAGGCATGTGGCCTTTAACACATGAAGGGTGGGAGTCAAGGAAGTGTAATCCTTCCATGCACCCAGAAAGAGAGATAACTGGATATAGATGAACATAGAAATCTCTACCACAGTGCAGGAATGGCATTTTTTTTTTTTTTAAAGATGACCGGTAAGGGGATCTTAACCCTTGACTTGGTGTTGTCAGCACCATGCTCACCCAGTGAGCAACCGGCCATCCCTATATGGGATCCGAACCCGTGGTCTTGGTGTTATCAGCACCACACTCTCCCGAGTGAGCCACAGGCCAGCCCAGGAATTGCATTTTTTAAGCAAACATATTAAATGTGTAGGCCTCCATAAAGCAAAATGGATGATGCTTTTCAGAACAATGTTGGAGTGTTTATAATGGGATGAGGTTTCCATAATTCCAAAATAATCTGCCAGCTCACGACATAAGTAACAGTTAATTCTATGCTTTCATGAACCTGAGTTTTCACTTCTATCCCAATCTCCCATCCACTGCCATTTTTGGGGCAGGTAGAAAAAAGTGCAGTAGGCTGTGACTTTAATCAAGTTACTTATCTTTTCTCTGGGCTTGTAAAATCAGATGACCAGATGAGATTATTCTTTGTCCCTTTCCAACACTGTTCTGGATTTTAGAGATTTTTCATGGTCACTATTAGCAGCCCTGAGAGATAGATCTTCCGAATATACAGAGGACTGTAAATGCTACTGTGAGCCTAAACCTTCTCTTTCTGCATCATTCATAAGCACGAGCCCTCTCTTCTTCTCACCCCTCCATTCCTTTTTTTTTCTAAGTAGTTTGGACTTAATGCTGTTGGCAATAGTGAGCATCAATTATTTTTAAGTCAGGTCTACTGAGGTATAATTTACATACAATAAAATTTACCCTTTTGAGGTGTACAGTTCTATACATTTGACACATGTAGGCAGTGGTATAACAACTACAACATTGAGATTAAAGATATCTCCCCCCCCAAAGTTCCTTCTTTCCTGCTGTGGTAAATCTCCTTTTCCCATCCTAGTTTCTGGCAACACTGATCTGATTTGGTCTTAATAGCTTTGGCTTTTCCACAATGTCATATAAATGGAATAAGAGTCTTTTGAATCCAGCTTTTTTTTTTCTTAGCAATTGTCCTTGAGATTCATCTGTGTTGTTGCATGCACAAGTAGTGTTTTCTTGTTGAGTAGTACATCATTGTACCACAATTTGTTTACCTATGCACCACTGATAGACATTTGCACTGCTTCCAGTTTGGGGGCATAAATATTTTTAAGGAGAGAATTGAAATATCTTATTATTTGGAGGATGGCTGGGTTAGGAAAAGGACAATAAACTAGGGCAGTGGCTGTGGACTGAGGAGATACATAGTAATTAGGAAAACTGAAACCGTCTCTATCATAGGTATGTGATGGTTTCTATATACAGGGAATTCGAGGCTTGTGTGACCACCGGCAGTGGGAGAGGGTTAGCAAAAGTCAGGATGGAGACCCAATGATCTCAGCTTGCAGGTGATCCAGGTGATGTGCAAGAGTTCACCTGTAAGCTCCTATGAATTTCCTGAATCTCTGGGAAGCTCCTAAGGTACCTCAGTCTATAGAAGTGGTTCTCAATAGTGGTCTCCAAACCTGCAGCATCAGTCTCATCTGGGAACTTAGAATGAATCATACCTGTATTTTAACAAGGCTTTTAGGGTATTCTGATGCACACTAGATAGAGAGCCATAGGTCTGTAGCGTAAGTACGGGGGTCCCCAAAAGCTTACCCAAGAGCTACATCAAATCTAATGTTTACCCATGCATCTGCATGCAAATACTTCTGCCTTCCAAATCACCCACGTATCTCTTATTTAAAGTCTAACAGGAACCTTCTGGGGAAAGGGAGTATGGGAAATGCAGTTCTCAGCTTCTCTTCTGAAATTCAGAGGAGGCTGAAAGAGTGTGGAAGTGATAGTAAGTTGATAATCAATGAGCTAGTACAATAAGAAAGGTTGTCAAGTTGACAGGATTTGAGTAATGTCTGTTGGTGATAAATGACACTAGGCTTTTGCAGTTGCATCTAGCTCTAAAACCAGGGAATCCCTTTGTTTCTTCCATTTGCCTAGTTTGGTAGTACCTCATTGAATTTTACCTAAATGCTCCTGGATTCCTATATAGTAGATTTAGTATGTATTCCTGGAAATGTTCTGTTTCCAATTTCTGAAGTAATTATGTCATCTGACACTCCCAAGCATAGGCTAGGTTGCTATTTCCAATAAACTGAGTGAGTTCCTTCCTAGTACGTGTAATAATCAGTCACAACATATCTGCAGTTTTTATGCTTGGTAGTTTAAGCCAAGGAGACAGGTAAATAATATTTAAGGGACTTGTAAACCAAGTATGTAACCATTTTGCACAATTCAGGTTTTATTTAATGAGCTTCTGTACCATAGGATGGGAGTTCTTCCCAAAGGCCTCAGTCTCCTAGACTATTGAACAGAAATGCAGAATGTAATAGGTTTTAACTAATACCATACTGCTATTACTTTTTATAGAACCCATAATTTCTGGTAGAGAGCAGGCATATAGAAAACCATTATTATGGAAATGCTTTCCGGGATTTGACTAACTGCATTTGGATCACGAATGAATACTTTGAGAATTGATTTGTATGCCTCTACTGGTGTGTTGGGCTAAATTCATGCCACATGGCTCTTAATAATGCCACTGTCATGGCTTTGTAGGTTCCACACACTATCTTTAGATCCATTATGCTCCTATTTATTTATTTATAATTTTAAAGTCAGAGGGAAGATTTATTTTCTTGCATTTACATCCTCAGGGTAAATCTTTGAGAATGATGGTGAGATATTTGTTTCTCATGGAAACAAAGATAGAAGAAAGGAAGACAAACCATATGATATTTTCCTCCTGGAAACTGAACATAAACAATTGCTTGAGGCTGAGTTTTTCCCTTTCTTTGTACTTCCCCAGGGCTGCTGTGGACTTCAGGAGTCAAAGTGAGCTTGCACAACTGATTGCAAGTATTACTTCTACGCTGATGATTCCAAATTCCAAAGCTCCAGATGCAAATTTCTAACTGCCTGCTGAACATCTTATCTGGGGATCTCAGATTCAGTATAAGTTAGACCAAACTAAGTGGACTGATTTCTACTACACAGGCATTAGTTTTAAACATTTCTTGAGGACAACATCATGCCTTAATGGTTATTCTCTCACAAGGCTTTGAGTATATAACATTTAACAAACATTTGTTGATCGAAAAATAATGGTGGTACCTGCAAGTAGTTGATAAGCATGAAAGAGAGGAGCTGATGAGGATTCTGAGTCTGTAGATCTGTAATGTCTCTTTTAGCTACCTCTCATGGCCAGAATCTATTTTTAGCCAACAGCCTGTTGGTCACTCCAAGGACTAATTATAAAAGTAGAAGGCAGTGTGGCACATTGGAAAGACAACATGTTTTAGTAGTTATGTGTTCACATTCTGACTCTGCCAATTGTAATTTATTTACCAAATTACTCTCAGCTGTAAAGTGAGTCTAATAACCTCCACCTTGCCAGGTGAGTGGCTTGAATTTGCTTAAGTATATAAAGTGCCTAAAACGATGCCTGGTACTTAGTAGATGGCAGCTAAATGATTGATATGCTTATGCTATCTCAAATATGGACACCTTCTTCTGCTTAATAAGAAATTCTCATGCTTTATTCTACTTGGTCCTTACAACCCCTCTGAGGGCTCAGGGATGACTGTGGTCTCCATTTTGCAAATGAGGAAACTGAGGCTAGAGGCCCTCAGCTTGCAGGTGGGGAGCTAGAACTGGGAACTGGATTTTTTGACACCAAATCCTTTGCTCATTCTTCCAGCCGAGATTGTCAGCCCTTTGTGAAAGCATTTTGATTCTACACCCAAGGCAGAATCAATTTCTGTCTTCCCCTCCTCTACTTCTAAAGCTAGTTAAAAGCACTCTGACTATGTTGCATTTCTGATGCTTAACACATTACTTTGTAGTTAAATATGGGTTTAATTACCTCAAAGATTATGAGTTCTTTAAAGCAGATCTGTGCCTGACATCTAGGTGTGCTCGGCATCTAGCACATAGTAGGTACTCCGTACAGGTTTGTTGAATTGTTGGAGGCAAGAGTCAAGATGCAGCAGAGTCCAAAGTTTCCGTTAATTAAAGAGAAAGGGAACTGAAAGCATTGTTTGGCATATTATTGCAAAGCCAGCATGGGAACTAACAAGACAGGAAGCGTCCATCTGCGAGTAATGTGCACAACCCACCCCAATGAGAATGTTAATTATGTTTTTAAAGGGAGACAGGGAGCCCTGGTTGCTTTTGGCACAAAGCAGTGGGGGAAGGGATGGCTCGGGGAAGGGATGGCTCAGGGAAGTAATGCTAAATAGTTTCTCTAGTTTTGTGTTGCCAGCTCTCTACAGCTCCCAGAAGGGAGAGGATTCCTGAAAGGCAGCTCTTGTGTCCATCCATCTGAGAAGGATATTGCATCCCTGTTGTTCCGATGGCGATTCCACAGGTACCCTCCTTGCCCAAGTATCTTTGGCCGTGCTTCTTTTAACCTTGCCCAAATCCTTTTTGATCTGAAGTCCTCCACACTGTTTGGAACTTTGCTCTGTGCACAGCCCCTCTCTGCTCTCATGTACTCTATGTGGGAAATGAAAATCTGTTCAACATATTTTCAAGGTCAATATTAAGATGGGTCGTTGACATTTTAACATGTGTAATCTGGGGCTCAGTAATCCCACTTTTAGGGATCTATCCTATAGGAATTATCCCACAGGAAAGTAAAAATATATACTACATGTATAGGATTATGTGCAATAATCAAAACTAGAAGCATCTACAAGGTTTATCAGTAAAAGATTGTTTAAATAAAACTTAGTATAGCCATTTTATACAACTGTTAACATGAATAACATGCAGTGACATAGCTATATTATGTTGAAAAGGAAAGATTCAGAGTAATGTATGTTGTGAAACCCTATTTTTATGTAGAGAAAAACCCAGAAGGATATGCAACATTCATTTGTTCAACAAATGTTTATTGAGTGTCTACTAAGTGATAGGCCATGAACAGAAAAAACATCTGCATTGTGGAGCTACATTTCCATCCATGGAAATGAATCATAAACATCATACATAATTGGAAGAACTAGCTAATATGGTTAAAAAAAACAGCAAGTGCTAAGGAAAAATAATAGTGCAGACAGTGAGAACCTCCGTGACTGATTGTGACAGGTCCTGGAGGAAGGACAGGAGCTTCATTTTCAACTTTGTTTCTGTATTGTTCAAATGAGTGTATTATTTTCATTACTTTTTAAGGAGAAGTTAAAAGGTTTTACCGTCTCATATCTTCAACTTCTCTCAATCAATTAGATCTTTCTTTTTCACTTTTAAACACTTGGGAGTTTCTTTTCCATTTTAAAAACAAAACAAAACAACATAAAGCAAAATTCTTCCTTATCCTTAAGTCCCTTCTGGTTACAGGCAGATCCCTCTCCCTTCCTTTATACCAAAGTTCTTGAGAGAGTGCTGGACTCACAGGGTCTCTGGTTTCTTACCTCCCATTCACTCCTCCACCCAAGCCCACCTGGCTTTAGGCCTCCATGCTGCTGAAACTGCTCCCTCACCTTGTCAGTGAACTCCAAGGACACATCATCTCTTCCCACTTCTCTGGGTGTCACTCTCAAAGTCCCTTGGGATCCTTCATTTCTCTGTCATTGTGTCTTGAGATAACTACTCTCCTCTCTCTGAACATTCTTCCTGACTGATGTCATTCACTCCGTATTTCATCAGCCTATTTTCTGACATCTCCAAAATTTGGATCTCCATTTGGATTTTTCTTCCCAGCTTTAGGTGTCATGTGGCTGTCCCTTGGGAACATCAAACTGAGCATGTTTAAAATTGAATTTACTATCTCCCTCTTAAATGATACCTTCTCCTAGGTTTTGTTCTGCAATTGGGGCACTACCATTTAATAATCAACTAAGGTTGAAAGCTGGGAGTTGCCTGTTGTGAAAACATGTCCTAGTTATCTCTGTAGCACTGGCACTAGCACAATGTCTGGCACTTTGGGGGGCACTCAATAAATGTTTGAAAGTAGGAAGGAAGGATTAGTTGTGACCTTGTGGCAGGAACAACACCATGAGTTTACCACACTGTTTCATTTTCCTCCTGGGCAGAAAAGAATTTGGTATTTCTCAGCTACCTTGGATCTAGACAGGCTCACACTAATTCTAGACAGTGCAACGTGGGCGGTAGTGATGCTCTTCACTTTCAAGCACAGTCATAAAACATCCTCGGCATCCCCTGTGACCCTTCATGCACTCTCTTACTTGTCCCATCTGCATGGCTGGAAGTCATGGATTCTAAAGCTTAGAAGAGAATGGCACACAAGTGGGAGGAACTGGATCCCTTCACTTTTGCTTAGAAGCAAGTCATGCAAGAGAGATTCTCATCCAGGAACATTCACAGTAGACTTTCCATAAAGAGAAATAAACTCTTATCAGATTAATTCACTAAGGTTATGAGTTTGGTTGTTACAGAAGATAGCATTAAGTGCTCTAAAATAGGCTTAAAATACATTTCTTCCTAAGGCACTTGACAATACAAAGTTATGCTGTTTCGCAAAAACATGTTCTTAGGCATGAGCACAGTAACTGGTCAGCATTGTATCGACAATTTGTGGCATAGTCCTGTGGAGACTCTTCTCAACACTATATCTTTGCAATAACTTTTACGTTTGTTTGAAATCTGACTGGTTCTGACATGCTTTGAACTCTGGGTTTATCTGCTAATATATATACTATAGTTGATCCATTCTGTAGGCTGGAATTAGATTCACATTAACCTTCATAATGTCCAATGGCTTCTGCTATTCCCTAACATCCTACCAATCTTTAGCCTAGGTTTCTCAAGCATTTCCTCAAAGGCCTTTTGAGCTGCTCTACATTTTCATCCAATGTGATAAATATTAGATATTGGTAAGTACAGTAATACACCTTATGTCAGCCATTATGATCCCAAAATGTTCATCAGACACAAAGTAGAGAGGAGGTGAGGCCACAATAGAGGACAGAACACTTGTTGCAAACCTACTCACCTCAGGACAGAATGGCACAATGCTCATTCACTGTTAGAAGTCTAGCACACCAGCTTTTTGTTGGCTAAGAGTGTATACAGCTGTGCTCAGAGCATCAGGAAAATATATATCAAAAGCATATTATTGGAAAACTATCTCAGAGGCAAATAGCTAAATGTCAAACTGGTGCTGGTGGGGTATCCATTGGAGATGTAGGCATATCAGCCTGCTTTGCTCTACTGTTATAGACAAGAAAGCCAAACTTGACTGTGATTCTGTATGGTCGTAAATGGACCTAGAACAACTCCTCAACAGTCTGAAGTAAGATTGGTACTTGAAACAGAGATGCCAGTAGAGGCAAATGTTGTTTGATCTGTGGACTTTCGCTCATCCTTGAAGGATTTTATCTTTGGGTAGCAAACTCCAATATGAGTTTGAACGTGAAGCATGGGTTTTTACAAAAGTGCATCTGTGTGGGCTTCATGGCAAAGATCTCTTAGGTCAAGTCCACAGCTTTACTGACTGGGTCTTTTATCTTCCCTAAATACCTCTTCCGCTGGTGGGGATAAGAGAGCAATAAGAAGATGTACAATTTGAGTTGTATTGGGATTATGAATGAATTCAATCGATCATGGTTATTAGCAGACCGAGGGAGATTTCAGAACCTGACACCTTGCTAGACATAACTGTTCGTCCATGCTCTTTCCAGTAGCATGTAGAGATCTAAGGCTACAAAACTCTCCCTGTTTCCTTCCTCACTATTTTCTCCTACAAATTGCCTGGCATCTCTCATATTTAATCACGAACTGTACGTGATGACCCCTTACATCCTTAATGTGTTGCTTTATCCGTCCATTATCCTCTCTCAGTTTTAAGGTCTCTTAGATCAGTGGGAATCTGGGCAGACACAGGTTTCATATAATGTACCTGTAACTCTACATAACAATATTTTTTAAGAAAAAAGACCACCAGTTTGAGTGATTTTTATTCTTCTTTTTGCATTTGTTGAAATGGCACTAGACAACTGGACATCCACATGCAAAAAAAAAAAAAAGATTAGACAAAGGCTTTACTTACATTACTTTCAAAAATTAACTAAAATGGATCATAGATGTAAGTGTAAAATGCAAAACTATAAAACTCCTAGAAGATAGCATAGGAGAAAATGTAGGTGACCTTGGGCTTGGCAATGACTTTAAATACAACACCAAGAACATGATCCATGAAAGAGAAAATTGAGAAATTGAACTTTATTAAAATTAAAAACTTCTGTTCTGCAAAACACATTGTTAAGAGAATGAAAAGATAAGCCACAGACTGGGAGAAAATATTTGCAAAACACATATCTGATAAAGAACTAGTATCCAAAATAAACAAATAATTCTTAAAAATCAACACTTGTAAAACGAATAACCCAATATAAAACTGGGTGGAAGATCCGAACAGACACCACACAAAGAAGATATACAGATGGCAAATAGGCATGTGAAAAGACGCTCAACATCATGTATCATTAGGGGATTGCAAATTTGAATAACACGTCCCATGACACACCTCTTAGAATGGTTAAAATTCAAAATACTGACAAAATCAAATGCTGGTGATGATGTGGAGCAACAGGAACTCTCATTGATTGCTGGTGTGAATTCAAAAGTGTACAGATACTTTGGAAAACAGTTTGGCAGTTTCTTATAAAACAGTCTGGATCGTAAGATACAGCAATCATGCTCCTTAATAGTTACTCAGATGAATGGAAACTTATTTCCACACAAAAACTTACATACAAATGTTTATGGTAGCTTTATTTATAATTGCCAAAAATTGGAAGCAACCTAGATGTCCTTTAGTAGGTGAATACACAAAGAACTGCAGTACATCCGTACAATGGGATATTATTTAGTGATAAGAAGGAATGAGCTATCAAGCCACAGAATGACATGGAGAAACCTTAAATGCCTATTGCTTAGTGGTAGAAGCCAATATAAAAAGACTATATTCTGTATGGTTCCAATTATATGACACTGCAGAAAAAGCGAAAATAATATGGAGACAGTAAAAAAGATCATTGTTTGCCAGGAGTTTGGGGTTTGGTAGGGAGGGATAAATAGGTGGAGCATGGGGGATTTTAGGGCAGTGAAACTGTTCTCTAAGATACTGTCATGGTGGATATGTGCCATTATACATTTGTTAAAACTCACGGAATATACAACATAAAAAGTGGACTCTAAACCAGAGACTTCAGTTAATAATAATAAATCAATATTGGCTTATCATTTATGACAAATGCACCACACTAATGCAAGGTGTCCACGACTGGGGAAATTGGGTGTGTGTGGCAGGGGTTGAGGAGGTATATAGGAACTATCTGTACTTTCCACTCAATTGTTCTGTAAATCTAAAACTACTGTAAAAATGAAGAATATTAATTTTAAAAAAATTTAAAAAGACAATCAAGGGTGACAGCAGTCAAAATGGCAGAGTAGGAACCTCTGAGAGCTATCCCTCTTTGGAAACACCAAAAAATCTGGCAAAACCTACCAGAACCAACCTTATTAGAACTGTGAAAGATAATTAAAGTTTTATAGCAACCAAGTAAATGCTTAGCCAGGAGAAGTCCACTGAAACAGGTGTGAGATCTTTTTTGCATTTTCACTTACCCCTGTTTTACTCCCTCCCTGGCACAGTGGTCGTGTTGAGGATAGCAGTCTGCATTCCCAGTGTGGGTGCCTAGTTCTGGAGGGAGCAGAGTGTGTTTTGTCCCCATGGAATTGTGCTTGTCTGTTTTGATCTTAGTGGGGTTTCCCTTTGCTTTGCTTATCTTGGAACTCTATCTGGTTAGTATGGCTGCAAGCTCCTCAAAAACAAGGAAAGCTAAATGAATGAAAAAGAAGTCACCTGGGGGAAAAAAAGCTGGGGAAAATAATGGACACGCTGAAATTCTGGAAAAAAAAAGCCAGGGAGGCACATTGTTTGGAGGTAATGGGGTCTTTAAAAAAGCTACCACGTATATGGGAAACACCGTGCTCAGGACAGCACACATGCGCAGAGAAGACCAGAAGTTTTTACCTCTGAATGATCTTTAGGCTCAGAGTGAGCAGGAAGTGAAGGTTAAGGCAGTTTTTTTTTTGTTTTCTAAGAATATGTTGGTTATAATTTCTTTTTACAGGTAATTAATTGCACGTACATGTGGGGTACAAAATTGAATTTCAGTAGTTGTGTACAGCATGTGTGTGATGATCAGACCAGGATAGTTAGCTTAAGTGGCCTGACTAAGCACTGAAGAAGTGCCTCAAACAAAGCTAGTCTGCAAAGACCTGGAGTGTACTTTCTTTTTTTTTCCTTTTCTTATGCTTCTTTTTCTTTTCTGCTTCTTTTTTTCTCTTTATTTTCCTTTCCTTCCTTTCTCTTTGCACATGAAAAATATCTAACATGTACATTTTTTCAACAAAAAATTATAATGCTTACAAAGAAACAAGAAAGTATGGCTTATTTACAGCAAAAGAGAAATGAACATAAACTGTCCCTGAGGAAGCACAGACATTGAACTTACTGGACAAACACTTTAGACCAGCTGTCTCAAATATTCTCAAGGAGCTAAAAGAAACCATGGAAAAAGAACCCCCCCCCCAAAAAAGACCCCAACAAACAAAAAAACCCAAAACCCAAAATAGGATAACAATCTCTTAATGAATAGAGAATATTAATAAAGAGATAGAAATTATAAAAAGGAATCAAAGAGAAATTTTGGAGCTGAAAAGTACAATTACTGAAATGAAAAATTCACTAGAGAGGCTCAAGAGTAAAACTGAGCAGACAGAAGAAAGAACCAGTGAATGTGAAGATATGTGAAATGGAAGTATGCAGTTTCAGAAGAAAAAAGTAAGAAGAATAAATAAAAATGAACAGAGCCTAGAATACTTGTGAGACACCATCAAGTGTCCCAACATGCACATTATAGATTTTTCCAGAAGAAGAGAGAGAAAAAGGAATGGAGAGAATGTGTGAAGAAATGGTGGTCTAAAACTTCCCAAATCTGATTTAAAAACAAAAAAACAAAAAACATGGTTCTACACATGTAAGCTCAATGAAGTCTAAGATAAATTCAAAGGCAGTCACGTTGAGACATATTAAAATCAAACTTTCACAAGCCAAAGAGAGTCTTCACAGCAGCAATAGAGAATTGACTTATAACATTGAAGAGCTCTTCAATAGAATTAATAACCAATTTGTCAGCAGAAACCATGGAGGCCAGAAGGCAGTGGGATGACAAATTGAAATTGCTGAAAGAGTAAAAAACAGCTTTCAACCAAGGATTTCGTATCTGTCAAAACTATCTTCTAAGAATGAGGAGAAATTAAGACATTCCCAGACAAACACAAGATAAAAGAGTTCATTTCTAGTAGACCTGTCTACAAGAAATGCTAAAGCAAGTCCTTCAGGCTTAAATAGACACCATGTAGTACCTCGAAGCCATATGAAGAAATAAAAAAACACTGGTAAAAGTAACTATATAGGTAAGTATAAAATCTAGTATTACAGTATTTTTGTTTTGTAACTTCTCTTTTCCCCCTATATTATTTGAAAGAGAAATGCACAAAATAGAAATTATAAATCTGTCTTAGTGTGTATGCAATATATAAATATTTACTCCGTGATAGTAACAGTTTAAAGGGGAAGACAGAGATGAATAGAAGCAGAGATTTTGTGTACTATTCAACCTAAATTAGTATTGATTTAAAATAGTTGTATAATTTTAAGGTGTTAATTGCAATATTCAAGATAACCACTAAGAAAATAACTTTAAAAAATACAAAAAAGGAAATGAGACGGGAATCAAAATGGTACACCACAAAAAGTAATTAAACAGTAACAAGGGAGTAATGAAGTGAGAAAAACAAAACAAAACACAGAAACCAAATAGCAAAAGTAAGTTCTTCCTTATCAGTAATTACTTAAAAAGTAAATGGTTAAACTTTTCAATCAAAAGGCAGAGATTGGCAGGATAAATTTTAAAAGAAAACTTGATTCATCTATATGCTGTCTAAAAGAGAATCACTTAAGATCCAAAGACAGAAAAAAAGATTAAAATTAAAGAGATGGAAAAATATGTTTTATGCAAACAGTCCATACAATAGAACATTATTCAATATATAAAAATAAAGTGCTGACTCATGCTTCAACATGTATAAACCTTGAACACATTATGCTAAGTGAAAGAAGCCAGACACAAAAGGCCACATGTAATAAGACTACATTTATATAAAATATCCAGAGTAGGCATTTTCATAGAGGCAGAAAGTAGATCAGTAATTGCCAGGGGCTGTAGTGGGGGAGTAATGAGGAGTGACTGCTTAGTGGGTGCAGGATTTCTGTTTGAGGTTATAAAATTCTGGAACTAGACAGTGGTTATGGTTGTACAGTGTTGTGAAAGTACTTAATTCACTGAATTGTGCACTTTGAAATGGTTACTCTGGTAAATTTTTTGTGTGTATTTTACTACAATAAAAATGAAAAGAAAAGAAAGGAAGGGAAAAGAAAAAGAAGATACAATCATTGGTGACTGACTCCAAGATAACCTAGAAGTTGGAGATAGCAGAAAAAAATGTTAAAGTAGCTTTTATAATTATTTCCAATGACTTAATAAAAAATATGCTGATAGTGAACAAAAAGGTAGTGTTAGAGCCAGATAGCCAGTCAGAACACTAGACCTCAAGACTACGTATATGTAACCCTCTTATATTTCAAGAGGGTTAAGATAACAAGAAATTAAAGATCCCTTACTATGAGTCTAAAAGATATGATCAGATGTTACAGAACGCTGTTAGGGAGGAATAGAGATGACTCCTCCATGCGCCACTGCAGTCAACAAAAGGCTTTATAGCTGGTCTTGAGACTAATCTCTTTCACCCTAGAAAATTTAATGCACTAATATCTTTTACTCTAGGCTGCTTGAAATTGAAGATTACAGTGGGATAATGTCACAGGGGATGGTTAGTATCCCCATCTGGGCTTGTATACTTTCAGGGTTGAGCCTTCAAAAACTAGTGTGTTTTTCTAAGATTATGTTCTTGGTCATAAATCTTGCCTTGGTTTCCCAAACAGGGATCATGATGCTCATATGCTTGGTTTTAAACAAAAAGTGGAGTTTGAGTCTAAAGAATCTCTATGTATCTTTGAGTTTCTTCGTGCTAAGCAACTAACAAGTTTTTACTAGGTTTCTAATCATAACAATTTGTCACTGGGTCAATCTGTATTTGTTGTTTTGAGGTTGAGCATTTAGTGTGTATTACCTCTCAACAAGTTGCACAAATGCTAATTTTGTTCTTTTATTTTCTGATCAGAAGCCATATGTTATGTTCTGGCTAGAGAGAAAATTCTGAATAATAAAATGTAGAGCTGCAGCTATTAAAGCAAGAATAATACTTTAAAAATATGCACTATTGAATTCTGTAGTAGACTAAAATTAGTTATACCAGACACAAAATCTCTAAATGAGCGAAGATTTGTCAAATTTCTCTTCAGGGTAAAAAATAGGAAAATCTGACTCGCACATTGTTCCCTACAAACCAGTAATATGTACAATTGAGTTTTTTGTTCAAAAAGCTGAAAGATATCTCAATTGAAAATGCAACCTTTAAACATTATAATTATTTACTTCATATACAATGATGTCTAAAGTTAAAAAAATACCTAGAGACCTGGTTATGGTTCTTGTTATTTGGCAAATGAGTAGGACATCAGACAATGACTACATAGCCAGCTACATTTCTTGGAGACTTAGGTTGCAGTTTGTGATCTATATTAACTCACAGTTAGCCACTGAACTAAGATCGTTGCACTTAAGTACTGACATTTAATTCCTCCTTTTAGAGTTAAAAAATTTAAAGTAATATGAAGAAATACATTTTAAGAGTATGTCTCTTATAACCAGAATTTGAAGTGGGAAAAGCACAGATGCACTTCTCCAAAAAACCTGTCTTTTGACTTGTTCCCCAGACTCTATATCAGGAGCTACAAGTTCTCCTGGTAGTTTGCCTATAGCACATCACAAATTCTATAAGGGGCAGTTCCTAGTTACTTAACAATGCCATTAATGTCTTTTTTTCCTTCCATTTCCTTTTCTTAATATCAATAGTTCACCACCATTTCTCATTGCAGGTGTGGTAAATTGGGGTATTCACAATTATTTGTTTCTGCTCCATTTTGACTAACTTCTTTGTAGCCTTGGTGTATTTCCCTGCCTCACTGATGTTAAGCTTGGCAGTATGACCTTTTTGGCCAAAGGAATATATCTGAACAGAAGCATTACGTAGTTTGGCTTTGCATCTCTGGTTCTTGCCCTTCATCATGAGATCAGAATGTTCTGGACGATGGCTTTTCCTTCAGCCTGGGATCTAGTATGAGAAGACATGTGAAGCTGAGCCCAGCAGGGTCACAGCCAGTTGCAGTCCTCATGCAACACGAGCAAGAAAAAAATGGTTATTGTTGGAAATCACTGAGATATTAGGATGTTTTATACTTTGCAAAAGCTAATAACAAAGAATGCCAACAAAATAAAAGTTTCCCTCTCCTTGTCATGTTTTCTCCCTAGTAGATGCATTGTTTATCAAAAACAGTATATGAGGAACAGACTTACCCAGAAATTGTGAGTTCCTTGACAACAGGGCTTGGAATCTTTCTATTCATTTTGGTATCTCCAGCGTTAGCATGGGGTAAGACACAATGAACACTGATGAATGAATGAATAGTTATCATCAGCTCCAAATTCAATCTCTGTACCCCCCAAAGTATCTTTTTAACTCACAACTGACTCTTCTCAGTCTATTACCCTGACTCCCTTGATTTGTATTCTCTACAATCTCAAATTAACCTGTACCAAAAAAGGTGTGAAAAAGACAATGCTATGAAGAAATAATAAAACTGTTAAATATAATAGTAATATACATAGACTTAACCTTACTATCTCACAAATGCTGGGCTAAGTCATTTAATCAGCTGTTTCATTTAAATCTCACAAACAATCCAGTGGAGTAAACTCAAGTATTTGTTTTCTTCTTTTCTGAACAGAAGAGAAAGTAACTTCCAAGGTCTGTAGTTGGTACTTGGTTAAGTGTAAGATTTTGAGACCAGACACTCTGATTAGAGAATTGAATTCTTATCCCATTATATCATCTTCACGTGTTGTACTTCAAAGTTAGATTGGATCTAAAGTTTGCATGATTGATGTTCTGTATTGGCCTCAGAATAGCTCTCTATAAATTGACCAGGGAATAAAGTTCAATCATGTTGGACTTCCCTAAACTGGCAGTATCTTGGGTCGTTGAGATAGACAACATCAGAAATCTTTTGTTTTGCCCCTTCTCTTGGGCTCACCCTGACTAGCAGGTGATCTTTAAAGAAATCCTTTATTCTTGACAGTTTTTTTTTTTTTTAATTCTGAAAAGTGCACAAGGATTAATGAGACAATTGCCTGCAAAGCGATTTGAGCTCTGGGGAGCCAAGAGGCAATTTAAGTGCAAGGAATTATTCCCTACATAAGTCAGCACTGACTTTTTAAATAGAAATCTGTTTTAAAGAATAACACTAAGGTTGTGACAGAAATCAACAAGTGCCAAGCAGGCCAGAGAAGGTGAAATGTCTCTCCCTGTCTCCCCCTGACACTGAGATGTTTGAGCTGACAAAAGAGAATTGTAGAGCCAACATTTGAGCCAGAAAGGACCTCAGAGACCATCAAGTCTAAACCATTTACTTTAACAAATTAGGTTTTGCTCAAAGTGCAAAACCTGTGAGGTTAAGTGTCTTGCCCAAGGTCACACAGCTAGTTAGGGTAAGTGAAGTGGAGAAATATTGCCGGATAGTGGATCCAATGGCATGTATCATCAGAAAGCAAAGGGGAGGTATACAGAGAGGGTAGGTTGCTGGGTGGATGGGATAACTTCAATGAAAAGGCAGGAACTGAGCCAAGTCTGAATGACTGATAGTATTTGAATAAGTGCAGGAGCAAGGGAGATGTCTTCTGTGTGACTAAAACTATGTAATCTCAAGTTTAGAGGTTGGAATATGCATGGCAACAAAAATCACAACACCTAATGCTATAATTAGATGTAGGCTCCGTAGAAGATACAAGAACTGTAATTTACTGATGTTTTCTCAGCCTTCTCACTCCAATCCTCTCTTCCTTCTTTCTGCAAACACAAATTGTGTTTTGTGTGTGTGAAGCATTGGGCTGGGTCCTAGGTTCTTGGAAAGGAATGCAAGTAAATTAATAAGTTATTTCCTACGCCAAGGAGGTAAGAAACTAATAAAAATAAAGTTAGCTATCAACTAGCTATTTCTCTCTCCATATCTCTGTACCTCTGTATCTACCTATCTATTACCTCTATCTACTTATCTATCTTTCTATTATCTATTGTCTACCTATCATAGCTATCTACCTGCTAACCAACCTACCTACTTACCTATCAACAGATATCCCCGGTTATTGAGAGGAACTTGAGGACATGAGAGGTGGAGAGAGAATGCTATTGCTGCTGAGAGAAGGCAGAGTTCGATTCTAACAGAAGAGACAGTGGAAGCAGCCATAATCAACATTTACATTGAGCTTACTATTGACCAGGCTGTGTTTGAGGGCTTTACACATGTTAACTTATTTAATCCTTGCCACTGTCCCATGTGGTAGTGTCTGTGTCAACAGGAATCTGTCTTTCCACATCTCTTGGCTCTGTTTTTCTCTGTCTTGGCTGGATTCTTGACACACTCTCTAGAGTGGTGGCAGAGATACAGTGTCATGCTGAGCCTACTGGAGCCTGAGGCAAAAGGAAAAATCAATATGATTCTGGTCCAATCTTTATTTAAAAATTTGATGTATGGTTGGCTTATTTTTTTTGCATTATTTTTTCTTTTTAAAAATAGCTAAACTATTATTTAATCTTGATTACTGAGCTTTTGCTAACCTTTCTTAGACTTTGCACCTGAGAAAGTGTAAAACCCATTCACCCTAGTTCTAGCCCCAAAGAGCAATTCTCATCAGTTCCAGGAGAGCACCCTCAACAACAGCGCCACCAGATAGGGTTGTCATTAGCCTGACATTGGTCCCATGCCCATCCCTGAGCCACTCATCAATGCGTAAGAGGGCATGCACAGTGCTTTAATTGGGCTCTGAAGCTGGGGGTGGGATCAGTCCCCTTCCAGCTTCTGAGAGTGCTGGAGAAGGGTGTCATGGTGATGGAGTTTGGATATGTTTTCCCCTCCAAAACTCATGTGGAAATTTGACCCCCAATGTGGCAGTGTTGGAAACTGATTGAATCATGGGGGCAGATCCCTCATGAATGGATTAATGCTCTCCCTGGGGAAGGAGGGGTAGTGAGTGAGTTCTCGCTCTCTTAGTTCCCATGAGAGCTGATTGTTTAAAGTACCCTGGCAGCTCCCTCTCTCTCTCTCTCTTCTTCCTCTCTTGCCATGTGATCTCTGCTTGTACCCGCTGGCAGCCTGCCACTTTCCGCCATGAGTAGAAGCAGCCTGAAGCCCATGCCAGATGCAGCTGACCCAGAATCTTAAGCCAAATAAACCTTTCTTCCTTATAAATTACCCAGTCTCAGGTAGTTCTGTTATAGCAACACAAAATGGACTAAAACACATGGTATGGCCTCCTGGAAGCAGAATCTGGAATGGGGAATCTTGTTCCATTGATCTGGTTAGGGGGCAAGTTTTGCACAGGAGAAGGGGGTGAGAAAGTGGGAAAATACTAAGCAAGAATGTGGATTCAGGAGAAGACTAGCTTGAGTGTGATCTCACTAAGTAAAGCAAGGGGACCTCTGATCTGTGCCCCCTCTCCTCACTGGTCAGTTGTTAGCTGAGGTCTAGTGGTGGCATCTGGATGGAAGCAGCTCTGTTCACCTGAGGACATTTCTATAGAGAACAGTACAGCTGTGAATTGTTATCAGCCAACACACACAGCAGCCAGGGATGGCTGCATGGGCCAGCATAAAGGCCTGGCCAGGGCATTACCAATGTCCACGCAAGGGGTGGTCCCCCAAAATGCAGTTACCAGAAATGCATGCTAGTCATTCATTCAACAGGTGTCCTCTATACTTAGCTTCTTAGCAAAGGAAACAATTGATTGTGCCTTAATGACATCTATTTCAATGAAAAAAGGTACAATACACACTCACTTCTGTACATGCTGCTCTGAAATATTGAAAAAAAGAAGCAGCTGCCTGTACTGGCTTCTTGCTGCCCAGCTTGTAAGTAAAAGCTTTTAGCAGAGAGCAGACACACCATGCTGCTCACCTGAGCTCTCCCTGCTGTTTGAGGCACAGGACGTGTCAATGAGTCATGCTGACAATCAGTGTGCAGACCCAGGAGTAGCTCGACAAGATAGCATTATGAGGAGAGAAATGGACTTCTTCTTTGAACATTCTATTAGGAGAGGAGTCATGGCATTTAGTGGTTCCGTTCCATATACTGGGAAACTGCACTGGTGGAGTGAACTGAAGTTGGGGGAGGAAAGAAGAGAGACCCGGTGTCAGCTGTGTGCCACACCAGGGAGCTTGCATAAATGCTCTTCTGTGAGCCAGGGGGCCTGTCACCCTCTCATTAGCTGTAATTGAATGCCTGCAGAGGCCATAATTATGAATACCAGCCAGGCCTCACAGGCTCATCTGTCTTTGTTTATCACCAGAGTAACGGTATTGATCATTACTAGGGCCTCCCTTTCCTTTGGATAGGGACAGGGAAATTGAATTAATAAGGCCCGACATGCATTGTGTAACACATGCCTGCAGGATGGATAGATCAGAAGTCCTGAGAAATGGTGAGTACTTGATTTCCTGGAGTGCCCAGGCTGCTGACACTCTTGAGGCTTTCTTTGCAGGGGCTATGCTCAGATTCTTTATTATTCTAGCATCCTTGCTTTTGCTGGAGTCAAAAGAACCCCACTCGTACAAAGCAAGCCGAATAGCTCCCCTCCTATGTCAGGTACCTCCCTACATTTCTGCAGGTACCTTCAAATAACAGCCTGGTTGGGGAACCAACTCATTCTCCTGAATGGTGGTAAATAAAGAGAATGAGCCAAGCATTTAACTGGCTTAGGCTGTATGAATTGTGTCAGGTAGCCAAAGAACAGGTGAAGGGAAGTTTCTCCTCATAGAAGCAGTCCAGCTAATCAATGAAAAAGAAGAGGCAGAATTGGAGCAATGATTCTCAAATACCAGGGTGCATCAGAATCATACCTGGAGGGCTTGCTGAAAACAGATGTGGGACCCCATCCCAGAGTTTCTGATTTCGTAGGTCTGGGGTGGTGCTGGAGAATTTGCATCTCTAGCAAGTTCCCAGGTGATGCTGATGTTGTTGGTCAGGGATTGCCACACTTTGCAAACTACTGGGTTATAGTATCATGGTTTTAAAACCATAACAAAATAACATATCTAGGCAGTAATCATCAGTGACTGTTAATGCCACACAGAAAAGAGGCAGCTAAGCACTATGTGCCTCCTGATGGAAGTACACAAAACCACCTGTGAGGAGTTCTTGTCAAAATATTGATCCTGAATCAGACAAGCCAGATCTAACTATCAGTTTGCAGGAAACACAGGGGGCAGAGAAGCAAGCCAAACAATGTCACCACAGGGAGGCAAACAGCAAAATTCAGACTGTGGGAAACTCTTTAAGACAGACCAGTCAGGAGAATGTAGGGATTCTAAGAGACTTAAGAGCCACGTGACCCCAGTGAGTGGACCTGTTTGGATCGTGATCTGATCCAATGAACTAGAAAAAAACAGCTGTGAGATGAGTAGTGAAATTTGAAAGCTGACCAGATATTTGATGAGATCAAGAATTTTTGGCACCATCCTCATGTTAATGTCACCTTTACAAACAGGTTTTCTCTGACCATCTTATCTGGAGAGGTGGAGAGCACCCCCTTCTCTATCAGAGCATCCTGTTTATGACATAGAACTAACCTCTGGTTGTAATTATTTATTTAGTTGGTTAGTTTTGTATTTATCCTACCAGACTGTAAACTCAATGAGGCCTGTGTCCCTCATCACTGTCATCTCCTCGGCCTAGCACATTGCTAGAAACACAATAAATAAACACACACAGTAATTATTTCCTAAATGAAAGATGAATAAAATCTCAGGGCACTCTAATGTTTTCAAATTATTTTCCCATACCTGTTTTTGGTTAAGTTTCATCTGACCTTATCAGAGTCCTATAAGTTAGGTAATAATATTTTGCCACTTTTTAAAAGGAATTTGAGTGATTTGTCCAAGATTATAAATTATCCTGAACCAGCACAGCCAAGACAAACCCCAGTCTTTCTGATTCTAGATCTGATGATCTTTCAGTCCTAACAAGTTTTCATTCAGAGGTATCTGAGCATCTAAAAATAGTCACTTTAACAGTTAAATGTATNATGCTGCTCTGAAATATTGAAAAAAAGAAGCAGCTGCCTGTACTGGCTTCTTGCTGCCCAGTTTGTAAGTAAAAGCTTTTAGCAGAGAGCAGACACGCCATGCTGCTCACCTGAGCTCTCCCTGCTGTTTGAGGTACAGGACGTCAATGAGTCATGCTGACAATCAGTGTGCAGACCCAGGAGTAGCTCGACAAGATAGCATTNGTCAATGAGTCATGCTGACAATCAGTGTGCAGACCCAGGAGTAGCTCGACAAGATAGCATTATGAGGAGAGAAATGGACTTCTTCTTTGAACATTCTATTAGGAGAGGAGTCATGGCATTTAGTGGTTCCGTTCCATATACTGGGAAACTGCACTGGTGGAGTGAACTGAAGTTGGGGGAGGAAAGAAGAGAGACCCGGTGTCAGCTGTGTGCCACACCAGGGAGCTTGCATAAATGCTCTTCTGTGAGCCAGGGGGCCTGTCACCCTCTCATTAGCTGTAATTGAATGCCTGCAGAGGCCATAATTATGAATACCAGCCAGGCCTCACAGGCTCATCTGTCTTTGTTTATCACCAGAGTAACGGTATTGATCATTACTAGGGCCTCCCTTTCCTTTGGATAGGGACAGGGAAATTGAATTAATAAGGCCCGACATGCATTGTGTAACACATGCCTGCAGGATGGATAGATCAGAAGTCCTGAGAAATGGTGAGTACTTGATTTCCTGGAGTGCCCAGGCTGCTGACACTCTTGAGGCTTTCTTTGCAGGGGCTATGCTCAGATTCTTTATTATTCTAGCATCCTTGCTTTTGCTGGAGTCAAAAGAACCCCACTCGTACAAAGCAAGCCGAATAGCTCCCCTCCTATGTCAGGTACCTCCCTACATTTCTGCAGGTACCTTCAAATAACAGCCTGGTTGGGGAACCAACTCATTCTCCTGAATGGTGGTAAATAAAGAGAATGAGCCAAGCATTTAACTGGCTTAGGCTGTATGAATTGTGTCAGGTAGCCAAAGAACAGGTGAAGGGAAGTTTCTCCTCATAGAAGCAGTCCAGCTAATCAATGAAAAAGAAGAGGCAGAATTGGAGCAATGATTCTCAAATACCAGGGTGCATCAGAATCATACCTGGAGGGCTTGCTGAAAACAGATGTGGGACCCCATCCCAGAGTTTCTGATTTCGTAGGTCTGGGGTGGTGCTGGAGAATTTGCATCTCTAGCAAGTTCCCAGGTGATGCTGATGTTGTTGGTCAGGGATTGCCACACTTTGCAAACTACTGGGTTATAGTATCATGGTTTTAAAACCATAACAAAATAACATATCTAGGCAGTAATCATCAGTGACTGTTAATGCCACACAGAAAAGAGGCAGCTAAGCACTATGTGCCTCCTGATGGAAGTACACAAAACCACCTGTGAGGAGTTCTTGTCAAAATATTGATCCTGAATCAGACAAGCCAGATCTAACTATCAGTTTGCAGGAAACACAGGGGGCAGAGAAGCAAGCCAAACAATGTCACCACAGGGAGGCAAACAGCAAAATTCAGACTGTGGGAAACTCTTTAAGACAGACCAGTCAGGAGAATGTAGGGATTCTAAGAGACTTAAGAGCCACGTGACCCCAGTGAGTGGACCTGTTTGGATCGTGATCTGATCCAATGAACTAGAAAAAAACAGCTGTGAGATGAGTAGTGAAATTTGAAAGCTGACCAGATATTTGATGAGATCAAGAATTTTTGGCACCATCCTCATGTTAATGTCACCTTTACAAACAGGTTTTCTCTGACCATCTTATCTGGAGAGGTGGAGAGCACCCCCTTCTCTATCTCAGCATCCTGTTTATGACATAGAACTAACCTCTGGTTGTAATTACAAACAGGTTTTCTCTGACCATCTTATCTGGAGAGGTGGAGAGCACCCCCTTCTCTATCAGAGCATCCTGTTTATGACATAGAACTAACCTCTGGTTGTAATTATTTAGTTGGTTAGTTTTGTATTTATCCTACCAGACTGTAAACTCCATGAGGCCTGTGTCCCTCATCACTGTCATCTCCTCGGCCTAGCACATTGCTAGAAACACAATAAATAAACACACACAGTAATTATTTCCTAAATGAAAGATGAATAAAATCTCAGGGCACTCTAATGTTTTCAAATTATTTTCCCATACCTGTTTTTGGTTAAGTTTCATCTGACCTTATCAGAGTCCTATAAGTTAGGTAATAATATTTTGCCACTTTTTAAAAGGAATTTGAGTGATTTGTCCAAGATTATAAATTATCCTGAACCAGCACAGCCAAGACAAACCCCAGTCTTTCTGATTCTAGATCTGATGATCTTTCAGTCCTAACAAGTTTTCATTCAGAGGTATCTGAGCATCTAAAAATAGTCACTTTAACAGTTAAATGTATGCTTGATGGTCTTGATGGGAGAAAGGGTGTGCTATTTAGCAATATGTTTTTTCTCTCTGTTTATGGAGGCAGGAGTAGCAGGAATCAGAGATGTTGCACTTTTGGGTGAGTGCAGTAATATTGGACATGGCAAACTAGCATCCTTGGAGCGGGTTGAACATAACCATTTCAGTTTCCTGACTATGATGGAGTGGAATCAGCTGCTCATTTCCATCAGTCTACTAACATCTCTCTATCTCTATTATCTCGATCTCTGTCTCTCTCTCTCTCATCTCTGTCTGCATCTCCATCACCCTCTCTGTCTCCATCTCTATGATCTCTATCATCTTTATTTTCATCTCTCTCTCTCTCTCCATCTCTATCCATATCTCTCTATCTACTTTTACCTCATTCCTCTCCCCCTCTTCTGCCACCTTGTTTTCTGCCCCTCTTCACAGCAAAACTTATTAAAGCAATTGTCCACAGTGTTGCTTTCCATTTCTTACCTTCTGTATTTTCCCTCATTCCCTCCAATTTGGTGTCCCTTCCCTCCATTCTGCTCAAACTGTCTTTGGCAAAGTAATCAACAATTTCTATATTGCCAGATCCAATGTTCTATTCTCATCTTACTTGACCTCAGAAGTACTGGACACTGACCAGTTCTTCCCCATTGAATTGCTACTGTCTTGGTGTATTAGTCAGGACTGATTAACCACCATAAGGAATAATCACAAATCTCAGTGGTTTAACACAGCAAAAATTTATATTTCGCTCTTTATACTGTCCATAGTTATAATAAAGGGGAAAAGAACAGAGAGGATTTTGTGGGAGATTTTTATGGGATGAGTTTGGAGACATGCATTACTTCCACCCACATTCCACAATCCTTTGGTCCTTCTTAGAACCAAGGGATGCTAAGGAATGTAGTCCTGGCTGGGCACCTGCTTCCCAGTAATACCTGTATACTACAGAAAATGAGTGTGACTCTTTGGTGGGCTTCCAGCCCATCTTGGCCACAGACAGAAAGGCAGGCAGGCTCTAGTTCATGCATGCATGTCCCCATATCTGCAAAACAGTGCTCACTGTACTTTTTCCCAAGTCCTGTCTTTGCTCTGGGCATGGAGGTCTCTTTCTCCAGACTGCCCTGCCTTTCCTCCAGTGGAAATCTTAGTTCCTTATCAGAACACCCAAAAGATATAAATTTCATAGCAGACCCCAGATAGCTTTTTCACCTAGAGCTTCTCTAGAAAATGGATCATTTAATCCAAGCTGCTCTTTCAGAAGCCCCTAGTAGAATCTTAATTGTCCTAATACGAAGGAACTGGATTGCTCTGTGGGAGGCACGTTTTCCATAGTTTCATCTTTAATGGGTGTCCTGTGCTCTTTGGACTCTGGTATATTCTCTTTGGGGATCATTTGGATCTCAGAAGGAACATCATTCCCCAGCATTGCACCATAATTCTGTAATTCTTTCTATATCACTTTTAGAAATACACACACACACACATACATACAACAAGTGTAACATGTGCAGACAATTACTAGCTTTATTACATATGGTTGCTGAAGGCTTTTTAAAACATATGTTCATAAAAACCACAAGAGATCTTTCCGGGCTTCTCTTTTATCTGGAGGATGATTTATGATATGGCAGGTCCATTTCATCACAGAGGCTGGCTCAGAGTCAAACGCATTCTATGGTTTACATGGGAAGTGAGCACTGGACCCTCACGACAGGCATGTCATTTACATAAAGAGCCCCCTCACCACCATCAAAATGGGGTTGCTGGATGGAGAGTATCGTACCCTGCTTGGCCATGACTCCACTCAGCATTTTGAGAAAGTCTTCTTACAGGTTGCCCAAGTCTTCTACTCTCTTGCAAATGTACTTTACTCTAAAAGGTTTAATTGATAGAGAATAGCCCCAACATAAGATCTGTTGTCTATTCATGGTGACTGAAATTCTTGGAGCACTCCTCTGCTTCTCAGAATTCTTGAAAAAGTGTCACCTGAGATCATTCACAACCATTGCACTGGAATACTTGAGATAGTGCAGGTTGCAAAGAGTAGGGTGCCTGAGGCTAGAGTATGCCCAGGCCCACCTCTGGCCGTGTTATCCTCGGTACAGAATAATTTAATTGTGCAAATATTTATTCAACACTTAATATTCTATGCTCAGTACTAGGAAACTAGAAATAGAAACAATACATGAAATAACATAGTGGATGCTGTGATCCTTCTTTGAGACTGAAGGTCTTAACTTCAAGCTGTTGTGAGACAGCTTTCAACTGTCAGCCCTCTTTGGGAACTGGCTTAGCTAGCAAGAGCTGTCCTACCCAAGGTCGTATCAGCTTCCCAGAGCAGCCCATAGCTAATGGTTGCCCTGAAGTTCTAACCCCGGGGGCCATCTGAGCTTCAGATTCCTTCTAGGATTGGCTGGGGCGTTTATTGAGACTGCATTGCAGCCTGACTGTTCCTTTGACTCATTTCTGCTTCCTCCTCTTCCCTTCATCAGGTAGAGAAGGGTACTCCTCAATAATCTTCCTGCATGCCAATCTCTATCTCAGGGTCTGCTTTCTGGGGATCCCAACTTGAAACAATTGGTGTCAAGGGACCCCCTGAATAAGGAGCTCACACTCTAGCTATATAAGTGGATCTGTAAATAACTAACTGCAATCCATCATATGAGGGCTGTACTCCAGGTGGAATGGGAGCTGGTGCCACAAGAACAATACAGGAGAGGCAGCTCAACTGTTCTGCTCTTATCTTCCCTTTCCATCAAGACAGAAAGAGCCTGTCCTAAATGGGAGCAAAGATGTGGGATAAATATCACTTTGCTTAGACAGGATGTAAAAGGATGTTCAAAGGGCCATTTACTATTATCTCTCTCTCTCTTTTTGTTTTTTTGTTCACAACTTCTTCCTCTTTACACTTGTATAATCCCTTGATTTTCATTTCAAATGGTGGATGGGCTTTCAACAACTCCCAGGAAGACATTACATTTTCTGGCATAGAGCTAAAAGGCCAAATCTCAAGTAATGGGTTTTAGCAGATCAATAACCAAGTTGTTCCCAGACTTGCTGAAGAAGGTTTTACATTTATAATGTAAAAAACGAAAGGTTCAAAGAAAGAAGAGAGTTCATCTAAAGAGAGCTAGATTACATCATTAAACCTTTAATTAACCTGATGCCTTTGACTTAAGAAAATCAATAGAGATTTCTCACTTGTAGGAAAAAATAAATTTAATATTTTATATGTAAATGTTTATCCTTTTTTTTCTATTTTACTGTGTGATATCTTTAGTGGGCCTATGCCAGGCTCTTTTTCTTCTAAAAGTTTAAAATTGGAAAAATATTTTTACTGAAAATGTATTAACTAGTTATGGAACAAGATTTAAAAACAACTTAAAACTTAAAAAAGCCCCCAAACTTCACAAGATGTAAGCTACTCAGTGTTTTGATGTTAAAGGCCTTTTGTGTGTGTGTGTGTGTGTGTGTGTATGTGTGTATGCATATGTGTGCACACGCGTGTATATGTGTGTGGCAAGTGAAAATATTTTTACATGAGTATAAGTAGGTTCAAATTTTTTCCTTTGGGAGACTGAGATTTTTCTGTTGAATAGTTCGTTTCTACAGGAGTTCACTGAGCAAGAAAATATCGCATTACATATTCTGAAAGGACCCAAAAGAAGTACTCATCTGTGCTTCATTAATTAAATTTAAGTTTAAATTTAAATTTAATTAATTTAAGTTTAAATTTAAATTTAATTAATTTAAGTTTAAATTTAAATTTAATTAATTTAAATTTATCTAACGCCCAGTTAGCCATGACTACATTGTCTTGTTCAGACAAATCTACTAGTATGTACAAGTTACTAGTAAACAGCACAGAGTTAAACTTGCCAACACCAAGGACACCTTAAAATTCTCCTTCCATCCCCATTCACTGGTAGGGATTTGATAGTTACTATAAGGGCCTGAACATCTGTACATAGAATTTCCCTTTTTTCCTTCCATCAGTCTAGCTTTATGATTCCAGCATTTAGTGTCCATAAGAAATTTTTGATCAGGATTGAGTAAGTCAGGGTTTAGTTTTGGGTAATGTAAATTATTCTGACTTGATTTGGCAGAAATTTGGGCAATTAATTATTTAAAACATCACTGGAAATGCTTGTGGGTAAGAAGCAAGATTGAGTGAGTCTTAGGTCTAATTCCCAGGGCCACACTGGTGTTATAAACACACAAGTGTTTTGAGTGACAGAAGAGGACACAAAACTAATGGACAAGGCCTTACCTCCTTGTCTTAGTCTGTTTGGGCTGCAATAACAAAATACCATAGATCGATAGCTTCTAAAGAACAGAAATTTATTTCTCACAGTGCTGTGGATGCGAAGTGTGAGATCAAAGTAGCAGCAGATTTGGCGTCTGGTGAGAGCCTGCTTCTTGTTCATAGATGGCACCTCCTTACTGTGTGTTCTCAAGGTGGAAGAGCTGAGGGGACTTCCTAAGGTCCCTTTTATAAGGGCACTAATCTCATTTATGAGGGCTCAACCTTTATGACCTAATCACCAACCAAAGGCCCCACATTCTAATACCACCACCTTGGAGGTGAGGATTTCAACACATGGCGGGGTACAAACATTCAGACCCTAGCACTCCATTAATGAGTAGGAAAAAAGGAAAAAGATAACTGAGGGCACTTATGTGTTAATGATTGATTTTTGTTTCAAAACACATTGGAGCAAAAAAAAAAAAAAATGAGTAATCCAATTCAGCGTAATTTCCACCATTTTTGTGTGAATAAATTGTGGGAGTGGGAGTTGGGTGACCCTTTTGCCTAAAACATGACTTGACTACATCATCAATAATTTTCACAAGGTGGAGAGAAAACAAAAGAGCAAGAGTTAATCATTCAGCTGGTAGGAGGGTTTTAAACGACATTTTGGAGAGAAAAACAGGAATGTCATGGCGAGTGAGGAATAGTAATAAAAGAAAACAGCACTAAAAAGTATTTTTTAGGGTATTTGAAAAATGCAAATAAAGATCTATAAGTTATTTTGAAATTATACTTTGGTTGTTGAACATTTTTAAAAATCATAATATTACTCTCAGCTAGACCAGGACTATGACTCAGATAGGGTTACAGAAATAGGACTACAAAGAAATACTTAAGAATTTTTACATCTGCTCCATAAAACGCTAAAAGTCTGCCTCCTTTTTTTGATAGATAATTTATGTTTATGTGAGTTTTCACATCACACAGAGTAACTGGCGTGGGAAAAAAAAAAGAGGGAATTGAAGGAGATAAGCTATAAAGAGCCATCTGTTTGGGGAAGTTTCTCCCCTGTGAGTTCATCTTACTGCCTTGTTGATTTCAAACTTAGCTGTAGTTTTTTCAGCTATGTGTTCCGGGCATTGTGATAGGTGCCGAGGAGACAAAATAATAAAGACAACTGTAAGCGAACACAGCAGCAAATGGTTCAATGGAGAAGCTAATAAATCATTCATTTACATATTTGTTCAAGTAGTATATATTCAGTGCCCATACACCAGGCCTGTGACCGTCATGATAGGTGAGTTAGGCATGGTTTCTGCCTCTATGAAGCATCGTTTAGAGGGGTGATAGACACTGACCACGTGATTACCACTAAACGTGTTACCTGTTACCAAAGAGTTAAGTGTAGGTATAATGAGAGCACAAAAGAGAGACTTTTCACCTAATCAATAAGGCCTTTAAGATCATAAGGTGGTAAGGTCAATAGAGGCTTTTGCTGTGGACTGAACATTTGTGTCCCCCTCCCCCAATTCATACGTTGAAACCTAATCCCAGGGTGATGGCATCTGGAGGGGACCTTTGAGAGGTAATAAGGTATGAGCTCTCATGAATGGAATCACTGCCCTTATGGAAGGGACCACAGAGACCCCCTCACCCCCTGAACTTCCCAGCCTATAGGCTTGTGAGAAATAAATTTCTGCTGTTTCTAAGCCACGCAGTATATGTAGTTTTGTTATAGCAATCTGATCTAAGACAGCTTTCAACAGGAATTTATATACATTCTGAGACCAGAATAATGAGTAGAATTAGTACAAGAAAAGGGGAAGGGAGAGGGTAGAGAAGTGTGCTGGGTAGAGTAAGCAATATTTAGTGAGCACCAGGCCAGTGCTGGCTGAGAGGAGCAGCATCTCTTTGTGGAGCTTGCCGGGTCCTCTTCTGCAGCAGAGACTGCTGACTGTCCCCAGAGTAAGTTTTTCCCTTCTTCTTTATTAACAGAAACCTGGATTTTTAGCTGAGCACTTGGCCACCTGGAATAGACTGCAGCCAGAAGTGACCATGAGACTTGTTACTAGCCAAAGCGATATAGTGAATATGTGAAGTCCATAGAGCGTATGCCCTTCTCCCCTTCTCCCCTTCTGTTCCCTGCTGTCTGGGGCTGGAGAAACCACCTCTGGCCATGAGTGTGATTATCAAGCAGCAACACGGAAAGAATTGTATTCTCGATGGTGGTAATAGAGCAGCCGGATCAGTCTTGGACTTCCTACCTTTACCTTTGAGAAAAATCAATGTATACCTTTTTAAAGCCCTTCTTGTTTTGGGTTTTCTATCATAGCCCCAAATAATCCTAATTAAGCCAGCTTATATTGACATAGCCACCTCCAGCTGGCTTCCGAATCAGCAATAATTAAATTTCTGACTCATATTTAGCCTGATCTGATCCACTTGGTCATGAGCTAAGATGACTTTCCTAGGTGAAGCCTTGAGATGTTGAGAATAGAGATATGGTCATTGGGATTGTTCCTTTTAGATGTATTGTATTTTGTTTCAGATCTTTGCCCAAACCACGGATCCAATCTGCACGGATCATTCTAAACTTCTCCCCTTGTTGATCTGCAAACTCCTAATCACCTGTATACATATACTATATCATATGTATACATATACTATATCCATATAACATATACATCATATCATATGCCCATATAACTGAATAAACATAAATTATAAAAATACATTTATTACATGAATATACTACAGTTTGTTAATATATTCCACATCTAGTGAAGGACATTTTGGTTGCTTTCAGTTTTTGGTGATTATACATACAAATGCTATGAAGAGTCACAGGCAGGATTTTGTGTAAGAGAAGTTTTCAAATCATTTGGGTAAATATCTAGGAGTGTGATTGATGGACTGTGTGGTGTGACTATGTTTAACTTCATAAGAAACCACCAACTTCTTTCAAAGTGGCTGCACCCTTTTACATTCCCATAGCAATGAATGAAATCTCCTATTTCTCCACATCCTTGCCAGCAATTTCTATTGTTTTTTCTTGATGGGGGGGAATGTTTAAAAATTTCAGCTATTCTAATAGGTATGTATTGTTATCTCATCATTGTTCAGTTCACAATTCCCTAACGACAAATGATATTGAGCATATTTTCATCTGTTCACTTGCCATCTGTGTGTCTTCTCTGGCGAGGTGTGTGTTAAAATCTTTTGACCTGATCAACTTATCTGACTCTACAAATCCCCCCTGCTTTTTTATGTGGACTTTGTCTGACTTTTTTATTGGCAAAAACACAAAAGTTTTGGAGACCTTTGAGAGGGTTATGTACTTAAGTGCAATAAATAGGTAAAAAGAGCTTGTTTAAAACCCGTTGGTCTGAAATGAAGAATGGGTGCTGGGACCTAGTCTTTGGGTCCACAGGCATGAAGGACATGGAGGGAATTTAGGTAAGACTATAAGGACCTCTCAATGGTCCTAACACCTTCTTTCCTCATCTCTATCATTTTTGTATTCCATGGCACTTGTGTTCCTATTTATCAGTTAGGAATTACTTGGCTGTTGAATCTAATAGTCAGGAGAACCATTCCAGGGGCATATCATTCTGGCTGAAGACTTAAGCAATCCCAGAACTTGAGCCATCTCTCATGAGAAGATGTCCAGAACTGAGACAATTATTTTGAATGGCCCATGTATTATAGTTTCTTTCATATTTATGGAAATTCTAGTGTTTGTCACATTCCCACTTAGCTTTAGTTTAACGGATTGCTTAAAACCTGGCAGGACCATTCAAACTCTGGCAGAGATCAGACTATGGCTCTCTGTCTAGAATACAGCTTGGGTGGCAAAGGAAACTTGGATGCTGCTTTGCTGAGACTTGTAAACAATAATTAAGTGGTCTTATGCATCCTAATTCTGCTGTTTCATTTCCTTCTTTCAAAATACATGAAGGAGTTTTGGTTCTGGATAATAAACAACGCGAACCGTAGCACTCTGCATTTAAACCAAATGAGCTCAATGAGGGGATACAATTCTTGTAATTACAATTTTACTGTTTTGAATATATTCACAATAGAGGAAGAAAACAAGGAGGCACAGGCTTCTTGATATGCTGAAAGCTGGGAGCTCATAAAGAACTTTGTGGGGCCTCTTGTTGCCAGACCATTTGGAACCCAGTCCCAGCTCTGCCTGTGACTGGTTCTATGAACCTGGGCAAAGCATTTGTGTCTCTGGGCACAAGTCTCCCTGTTGAAAACGAGTAAGTGGAGGCAGAGGATATCTAATTAACTTTCAGAGGCAATATGTGATGATAATATATTCTAACACAGGCTGCAGTGTTTGTGCAAAGGAGACAGTAGAAGAGCACTTATGAGAGTGGATGGGGCACTTAATGAGACTTGTATTGACTCCAGTTGGCCACCAGGGGACATCCAAGAGCACATCCACAAAGTACTGTAGTTGTACATCTCAGCTTATAAATCAAATTTCTGTAAAAAATTGAACTTTTCTTATCTATTGACAATTTAAGAGATGTGTTTTCTGAGGGAAACAGTGGCTCCTGGAGCAAAAAAAAATTATGCTCAAGGATATAAACGCTTTAAACAGCAGTATTTAAAGGAAACATACTTAATAACATATTTTTGATATTATTTCACCTTGCATTAAATTGGATTTGTGGAAAGGCAGCAATTTTATAAATTTGTGGAAAGAATTAAATTTCTTTTGGTTATGGATATTTTGATGTCTGCCTTGATATTTATGCAAATATGGAATTGTCACATTTCAATAATGCATAGTCAATATATGACATTTACCTGTCCCATCACTCCATTGTTTACTGTCCAAGATGGGGAAAGGAGGAAGTGTGCATATATAATTCCTCTTATAGTAGATGAGGAAACCAAAGTGAGACAGATGAAATTATTTGTACAAAGCCACACAAATCTATAGGTTGAGTTGACACAACTATATATGGTTATTCCTGAGGGCAATCATGAGAAGCAGAAGCTTGTTTAGATTCAAACTAATAAAATACAAAGAGATGGATGAAATTGTCCATCTGAGGGAACAACCCAATAGATGGTACATAAACGACCGGGAAGTTTGGGAAAATCTAATCAAGGTGGCCAGTGTTTCTCAGAAGACAATATAAAACAATGACTGCAATTTAGTAAGTGGAATATAATCAATTATATATGAATGAAAAAACTATTGGAAGAAGAAGGGAATGGTTAGGAGAGCTCTGATCGAAAACCAAGAGCTAGATGTTGCCAGTGTCTGGCTAGCACTTTCTAGTGGCAAAAATGAACTCTTGCTTCGGGTCAGAGATAATATATCATGGCCTTAACGAAATCATGCACAAAAAATTTCCATCCCCTTGCTCTGAATATATAATCGTCCAATGTTTCCATCTGTGGACCTGCTACTGAGGGATCTGCACCAATTAACTCCCTTCTAGACCATATAAATAGTTTTTTTCATTTACAGTGTTGCCAAAAGCAAATGTAACAAAACCAAACACTTAGGAAGAAATTGATTATGGAACCAAAAGGATCCTTATCTTTGAGGAATACTCTGTGAACCAGCATAAATGGAGCCCAGAATTCAGTGGCTTTAGAGGCCAGAGTCCAGCCTAATATTGGCCTTATTTGGTATATATATATATATTTTTTTGTCTTTTTGTCTTTTTTTACTGACCGGTAACGGGATCGCAACCCTCGGTGTTGTGCCCGCACCGCGCTCAGCCAGTGAGCAGGAACCGGTCTCCACATGGGATCTGAACCCCGCCACGCTTCCAAGTGGCGCACTCTCCAGTGCGCCACTGGGCCGGCCCCTTATTTGGTATTTTATGCGTATTTGTCAGTTGATTCATTACGACATCTTCAGAATGCAGAAGTGCAAGTGCTGGGCTAGTGCTGATGATGAGGAAACAGGTGGATTTATCGCCCTTGGTCATGGTCAGGTTTGCAGAGTTACAGTTTCCAGAGAAGTCATTCAGAATGCCCCCCAGGTCACTGGCCAGCCCATTCATGTAAACAGAGCAATTCTATCAGTTGTTCATGAATGAGGGGTGGGATGGTGATTAAATCAGCTACTGATGCGTCTTCAGGCAGCAGAAATATTCAACTATTTTGAGAATTAGCCTCTCAGATGCTGTAGGAGCCAAGAAATTAAGATGAGTGAAGGAAAAGAAAATTTAAGTATATTTTCAGGGAAAACACACTTCCTTGTTTTCTTTTTTCACCGAACCATCTCCCCAGTGTCTCCCTGTCCTGGAACCACAGTGATTTTCATGATTGCAGGGCCACATTGAACATGTCATCCCAGGCATTTGCAATTGCTCTTGTCAAGTCCTGCGGATGCTTAGCATATGAAATATAGCCTTCAGTCTGTGACATAGCAACATTTCATGTTTTAGGCTTGAGAAGGACAGGGTCCCTTGATGGAGGATTAAGAATTTAAGTGATTAGAAAAGTGTAAGCCCCATTGGAGACTAGCAAACTGGCTCAGGGGCCATATGCTTCAGTCTCTTCTGTTTGATTAACATGAGTCAGGCTTCCTAGGTCAGGCAACTCTGGGACATTGGCCAGGCTGAGGCTCAGACCCTGGATTGTGATCCATCCACTCAGGGAAGCCTCTTGGTAGAGAGCTCTCTACTTCTGCTCGGAAAATCTCTCTCCTCTCCTTGTTGACTTTTCATCTGCCCAGTTCCGCTGACTTCTCCTTCAGGCTTCCCTGCTCACCCATGCTGCCAACCCACCTAGACAGAAAAATTAATTTCTACGTCTCACTCTGGATGACAGCTATTCTAGTTGCTAACGTCGTCTGCCTACACTACCAGAAACTCTTTCAAGACCCCAAATGTGTATTAACAGTTTCACTCTTGTAGTTTGGCACTTTGTATCTTGTTGACCTTTAGTAATTGTTAATTGAATGAAATGAATTAAAGTAAAGCAAAGGAAAAATCAGACAGACAAAACTTAGATTAAATATCTGGTGGATGTAAAGTACCAAATAAGCCAAAACTTTAACTTCTGCAGGAGGTTAAAAAAAAAAAGGAGGAGAAAGTGGATGAGGATGAGGAATAACAGGAAGAGGAGGAGAAGAAGAAGGAGGAGCAGGAGGAGAAGGAGAAACAGCAGCAACTTTGTGCAAGGAAAACTGGAAGTACGATGTGGAATAGGTGCACATACTACCCTGGGCTTCAATTAGAAGAGAAATCGCAAATATTTGCACAACACGATAGATTGACATATCCTTATATGAATCCACAGATCATTTATTGCTAAACATTTAAACCTCAGCCTTTACATAGAGACTGGTTCTTTAATAGTGTTTGCTTATCACAGAAACAAATAAAATACAATAAACAATGCTGTTTGGACTAGCCCATGGTAATTATGAGAGAATGGCTGGGCCACCTTTAGAAATCCTAATAACATAGCTTCAAGCATAGCTAATACTCAGTGAGTCTGGGCTGGCAAAGTCCCAGTGAAGGCATTTGTGAAGGCATTTATGGAAGGTATTTAAGGTATTTATTTATCCTTTCTGATGGGGGGTAGTATCTGTCTGGATTGGGCAATGCTTCTGCTGTGTTGTCTATTACATGTTTTAAACCTCACCCTTAGTTTTGAGTAAAATATACTTCATCTGCCTTTGTCTCTTAGAAAAGGCAGCTGAAATTTATTGGTGACCTGCTATGTGTCTTCATGTCATCCTTATAGGTCCCCTGTAAAGTAGAGGGTATTGACCTCATCATATACATGAGCATTTAAAAAAATTTTTTTAGTTTTTTGTTTTTATTGTAACACAGTCGATTTTACATATCCGTGGGGTACAGAGTTGAGAATGCACCTGTGTGCAGTATATGATGCTCACATCAGGATAATTAGTATATTCAACAATATATAATGTAATCGTTTTTCGTGGCCCTTTACCAGTTCCTCCCTTAACCCCTCTCCCGCTCCCTTGTTCCCACCTCTGCTGGCCTCAGTTCTATTCTCTCCTTTTGAAAGTTCAATATATTGTTGTAATTGTTATATCTTTCTTTCTTTCTTTCATTTATTTATTTATTTATTTATTTATTTTTAGCTCTCACTTAAGAGTGAACACATGCAGTATTTCTCTTTCTGTGCCTGGCTTATTTCACTTGATATAATTTTCTCTAAGTTCACCCATGTAGCTGCGAATGACAGTATTTGATTCTTTTTTATGGCAGAGTAGTATTCCATTGTGTAAATCCACCACATCTTCCTTACCCAGTCATCCAACAATGGACATTTAGGTTGATTCCAATTCTTGGCTATTGTTAATAGAGCTGCGATAAACATGGGGGTGCAGGTATCATTTCCATATGATGATTTCCATTCCTTTGGGCATATACCTGTCCCGACCTGTGGGATATTCAACGCAGACCCTGGAGGGGGGAGTGGGAATTGGATGGGACAGGAGACGTGAGAAATGGAGACAAGACAGTATTCTGATCAAGTCTCGTTTATTAGCCAGAAGGTCACAGCTTATATAGGCAGCAGGAGGGAATCAACAGATAAGGAAGTGAGCAGCAGATGGTTTACTGAGAAAACCGCAGGGCAGGTTGTTCTGGTAAATGGAAAATTCCCGTTATCTATGGCAAGTTGCAAAGTTACCTACACCCATAGTGCACAGGAGGGGGAGGGACAGAAGATAACAGCAAACAAGGCTCTGAGGCCTCGAGGCAATAGCTGGGCGGGCTCTTTGGCTCCGGACAGGCAGGCAGCCGGGCTCTATGGCTCCGGACATATACCCAGCAGTGGAATTGCTGGATAGTACAGCAGTTCTATCTGTAGTTGTTTTAGGAACCTCAGTACTGTTTTCCATAATGGCTGGATCAATCTACAGTCCCACCAACAGTGTAGCAGGGTTTCTCTTTCGCCACATCCTTGTCAGCATTTGTTATTCTCTTTTTTTCAATACCCAGTCTTACTGGGGTAAGGTGATATCTCAATGTGGTTTTGATTTGCTTTTCCCTGATGATTAGTGATGCTGACCTTTTTTTTTCACGTGTCTGTTGGCCATTTGTATATTTTCTTTTGAAAAATGCCTATTCAGTTCCTTTGCCCATTTTTTAATCAGGTTATTGATTTTGTTACTGTTAAGTTGTTTGAGTTCCTTGTATATTCTGGATATTAATACTTTGCTAGGTGCATAGTTTGCAAATATTTTCTTCTATTCTGTAGGTTATCTTTTTGCTCTGTTAATTGTTTCTTTTACTGTGCAGAGCTTTTTATTTTGAGATAATTCCATTTGTTTATTTTTCCTTTTGTTGCCTGTACTATGGGGGTCATATTCATAAAGTCTTTGCCCAGACCTACTTCTTGAAAACTTCTAGTTTTATAGTTTCAGGTCTTATATTTAAGTTTTTAATCCATTTTGAGTTGATTTTGGTATATAGTGAGAGGTACATGTCTAGTTTCATTCTTCTACATATGGATGTCCAGTTTTCCCAGCACCATTTATTGAAAAAAGGCAGTATTTTCCCCACTGTATGTTCTTGTTGCCTTTGTCAAAGATCATGATATATTTTTACTTTTGTTATGAACTCCATAAAACAATGTCACGAAGTTTGCTTTAAACAATAAATTTTCTTTTAGAGCCATCAAAAGAAAGAAAAAATTATATTTATCTTTATTTTGACCATTTTAGATCTATTTTTTTTTTTTTTTTTTTCGTAAATGCAAGTTTCTGTCTGGGATCATACTACTTCTGCCTAAAGAACATCCTTTAAAATTCCTTAAAGTACATCTTTGCTGGAAATGAATTGTTTATTTATGAACCTGAGAAAATATTTTTTTCCCCTCTGGCTTCTTACAGGTTTTTCTCTTGTCTTATTTATTTTAATATACTTATTTTCAGTTTGAAGATGATATGCCTAAGGGTAGATTTTTAGTATTTCTCCTACTTGGTGTGCTCTGAGCTTCCTGGTTCTGTGGACAATTGTCTGGTATTAGTTTTGAAAAGTTCTTGGGAATAATTATTTCAAATATTTCTTTTGCTCTGTTTTCTATCTTCTCCTTTTGGCTTCCAATTACATTAATGTTACACCTTTTGAAATTGCCGCACAATTCTTGGATGTTCTGTTTATTTAAAAACAAAAACCAAAAAAAACCCACATTTATTCTTTCACTTTTTACATTTCAATTTGGGAAGTTTCTGTTGACTATCTTAAAACTTACATATCATTTCTTCAGTCATATTTGATCTGGTGATAAGCCCACCAAAGGCATTCTTCATTTCTGTTGCCGTGTGATTTGCTTGTTTTGGCAGCTGGCTGGTATTGGGATCTGAACCCTTGATCTTGGTGTCATCAGCACCATGTTCTACCAAGTGAGTGAACCAGCTAGCCCAGTGTTGCAGTGTTTTTGATTTCTAGCATTTCCTATTGATTGTTTCTTACAGTTTTCATTTTTCTGCTTACGTTACCCAGTTGTTATTTTCCCTTGATCTTTGAAATTTGCTCAGAGTGACGCCACCTGCTAACTCAAAATTAAGGCTCAAAACATATGCAAGAGTGATGGAAAGATCAGTGGATGTAGAGTCAGTGGGCTTGGATCTGAGTCCTGACTATATCACTTTCTGTCTTGTAACTTGGAACAAGTTTCATAACTTTTTCTTGGCCTCTGTTTTCTCACCTGAAAAAAATGAAGGTGAAGACATCTACATCCCAACCCTGCAAGAGGACAAAATCAAATATGGATGTGAAAAAAATGCTCTTCAACTCTGAAGTTATGTGGGAATTTTCATTCTTATTATAACATCACATTCTGCTCCCCTGAAATAGGTGGACCAGGGTAATAGACCCATTTAATTTTGAGAACAAATTTTCTCTCAGTGTTCAAATATGCTCATTCCCACAGTTTGTATATAAGTTGATCAGAAGCTTAGTTTGTTAATCTGCATCTTGGGATATTTGCCTAAGAAGATTTTCTTTTCTTGCAAACTAAGAAATGATAGATTAGAAAGCTGTAGGGTCTCAGTGTCACGGTTTCTCATGAAAACCCAGAATCCAAATTCCGAGAACTTTTATAATGTAGATACTAATTCACCCCAGTTGGAGTCTTTGCTATTTAAAGAAGAAATCTCACCTGACATGGATTAATGCTCAGGCAGAGAGTATTTGCACAGCTGCTGTCTTTCTCAAACAAGATGTTTGAGCTCCCCTCTTTGTGCAAGACACTTGGTGACCAGGTGATAACATTAAACCATTTAGACAGAGCCTGGCGAACTGTGGGAAGCACCATGTCCATCAAAGAACATCATTTATAGAAATCTGTTGAAAGGTTTCCCTCTTCTTTCTGGCCTGTGTATGTGTGTGTCAACTTTTATAGATTTATATTGATATTTGTATATTTCTACATTTTCTTCCTTTTGACCAGGAGGGCATTAGAATCCAGAGAGGGGTGTGTGTGTGTGTGTGTGTACATGCATGCACACATGTTCATGAACACATGGGTGTGTACATTGGGAGAGAAAATTGGCATCAGCTAAGCATTGAAATTCCTTTTTCCATCCTTTTATTTGGCCCCAAAGAACTTAGTTTATGCTTCAGTATGCCATTTCTTAACATTAGCTGTCTATATCCCCAGAAACATGCATGTAGGAATAGAGGTGACCTCAACTTTTTTAGGTTGAGTTCATCAGAGGACCTAAAATATTATTTCATGTATAACAAGTGCTAAATATATTTATAGTATAATTTATCATCCAAACTGAGACACCTTCATTTATTATAACTTCGGAAAAACAGAATTAAGCAAAAATATTCTAGGACAAACCAGGATATATGGTTACCCTTCAACACACATTTGTTGATTTTGAACTGAATCCAGTTTTCCACCCTTGCCAACTTTTTTCTTAGGATTTAGCAAAACACTCAACCTGGCCAAAAAAATAAAAAGATACTTGACTAGAAGAACAATGTAAATCAACTTTTATTGAGCCCTGTGTCATTTATTATAACTTCGGAAAAACAGAATTAAGCAAAAATATTCTAGGACAAACCAGGATACATGGTTACCCTTCAACACACATTTGTTGATTTTGAACTGAATCCAGTTTTCCACCCTTGCCAACTTTTTTCTTAGGATTTAGCAAAACACTCAATCTGGCCAAAAAAATAAAAAGGTACTTGACTAGAAGAACAATGTAAATCAACTTTTATTGAGCCCTGTGTGCCAGGTTTGTTTATCTCATTTAATCCTCACCACAGCATACTGAGATAGTTGTGGCTATTTTTGAGGAAACCGAGGCTCAGAGATGAGTAATTTTCCATGATTAACAGTGAGATTCAGAGAGTTGGTCCTGGATTCAGATTACCCAGGTTTGAATATCAAATACAAAATGAAAACATAGCTCAAAAAATATCATGAGCATCAGGAAGACAATGCATTTGAAAAGTTTTGTAAATAGGAAATCACTCAAATGTGAATAGTACACCAATATGTGGTCCTTTGCAACATACAGTGCTAGAGCAGTGGTTCTCAGTGGAAGGTGATTTTATCTCCAGGGAATCTGGCAAAGTCTGGATACATTTTCAGTTGGCACAAATAAATGGGGGTGGGACTGAAAAAAGGGTTAAAAAGTTACAATTCTGTCCCATCTGGAGATTCTTTGATTTTATAACAGTCATTCTCCACGAGTTGAAAGAGAGTTATTCTTAATAGCTGGAACAACCAGATGAGGCTTTGAGGAAGAAGAGCCAATGGAGCCTCTTCTGCATCAGATAATACTGTGAACAAGGGTGTGGCCCTTAAAAAGCTAGAGGTATGGTGTTCTAGCAAGGTGAGCTCTAAAGGGAATCCTGAAAAAAAAAAGAGGAAGATAAATGCTTGATCCACTTGGGGTGGGTATGATAATAGTAGGTGTTTCTCTCCTGCCAATTTGTCTTCTGTGGAAACACCATATATGTGTAGCTGGAATGAGCAATAGGGAGTAAATACATATATAGAGAGTCACATGCCACATGATGACATTTCAGTCAATGATGGATCGTGTATACCACTGTGGTCGAGGCCATAGGCTATACCACATAGTCTAGGTGTGCGGGAGGTTATGCCATCTACGTTTGTACATACACTCTATGATGTTCGCACAATGACAAAATCACCTAATGACATATTTCTTGGAATGTATCCCCATTGTTAGTGATGTGTGACTACATATATATACTTAAGCAAATTATTTTTTGTTATTATCACTATTAATTAGTCATCATCAGTAGGTGTAGTAAATGGAAATCCTAGAACATTCTTTCAGTGTTCACCTTTCATCCTTTTAAAAGTAATTATTATCAAACACAAAAATAGAATGGTGGAGTTAATGAGTATTTATGGAAAAAAATCAGATGATTGTAATTACAAAATTCAATTACTGAAAGTATAGTATCTGCATATTTAGTAAGTGCAGTTGGAAATAGTATAAATATCTTGGTGCTACGCAAAAGGCCTGGCTATTTTCCATCGTGCAATGTGGCACTTTATAACTATTGCTTCCCCACTCAACATCCCCAAAGCCCCTGGATCTCTCTACTAACTTGTGTCTTTGATTTTGTTGTGAATGTGCAGGTTCTACAATAATCTACTTATAGTGTGCAAAGAGCACTTGCTGATTGCTACATTGAACTGTATCCTAGGGGAATGATGAACTGTTTGACATGAGCTGGTGTTTTCAGTATTGTCCAAGTTTCCATAATACCCAAATGTTCAAAGACTGTTCTTGTCTTGCTCAATGTGCAGCACAAGAGTAAACAAAGATTAAAATATCCAGGTGTTGACGTGTTCAAAGAGCAATGTGATTAGTGATTTCAACACTGGAAAAAGATGTCATTACCTGCATTTTACTACTTACTTCATCTAATACTAGAATATTAGTGCTAGTACTAGTATTTATTTTTAAATGGCTCAGAATTCACAAATTAAATAAATGAGTGAAACTAAATATCGAATATGTTTCAAATTAGAAATTTATAAATACTTTGGAAACACAGGTAAAATGTAAATTATTGAAAATGTTATACAAGCATTATACACACATGCGTACACACACACACACACGCACGTAAAACATTAGCCATACTGGCTCTGCAGCATCCTTCAACTACGGTTCTCAGCCATACTGATTTCTTTCTTCTGACTGACCTTAATGGTTGTCTCTACCCTCGGTCTGTATCTTAGCATTGGTGGAGATATCTGCATGCTTTTCAGGGCTCCTTCTACCAGCTTCATGTTCAATCTTGATGATGGTGTCGATGGTGATGATGATGATCATGATGATGGGTGCTGTTGATATTATCATTAGGTAGGACATTAAGAGAAGATGGAATCAGGAGGATTGCAGGGGTTCAGTGATACAAAGGGGCTGAGTGATTTTGTGGTGAAGGCACTGCAGATGGGAGTGGGGAGGCAGGGAGAGGAAGGAAGTAGGAACTGAAGAGAGGACAGAGAAAGAAAGACAAAGTTATTGACTAGTGTCTGGTATAATGTTATTGCACTAACAAAATTACTGGCACTGGTATGTAAAAGCAGCATGGAATGACTTTTGGCCCGAGCAAGATGTCATAGACCTGTTCTCTCTGTTTCTCTCTACAAGGCACAACTAGAAACCCTGAAAATGGTGTAAGAGACAACTAGAGGAGAATTCTGGTGGGTGGTAAGAAGAAGGTGAGCTGGTTCAGGACCCTAGGTCAGGAAGAACAACATAGTGGCAGGATGCTTTGTGTTCTCTCACACAACAGAGGAAGGCCACCATACCTGGCATTTCCTGATGCCTGACCTAGTGACAGAAAACAGCCCAGGAGGGCTTTTTTCCTGGTGGATTGAGCCAAAGTCCCTGTGACAACATCAGGTGAGCCTGATACCACCCGCAAGTGAGATAGATTAAGAGCTGTGCCAAAAACAAGAGGACATTTCTCCTTTGCACTGGATCTGGGACTCCCCTTTTATACCAAGTGATACACAGAAAAGGTGGGCAGAACTGGTAAGAGAGACCAAGGTAAAACAAGCTACTATGTCTAGAAAATGCCTTTGTGTCTGCAGACCCTAGTCTTTCCTCTAACACCAAAATTCCAGGTAGTCAGGAAGAACGTGAAAAAAGAGACTCAGTTACAGCAAGTGACTTAGTCCAGCAAGCATTTTTGTCCCTGAAGGCCCAAGACTCTACTCCTTTGTACACTGTGAGGCTGGGTTGGCACTTGTAAAGGGGATCCCAGCACACCCTCTCCTATCAAGAAACACTTGGTGGCTCAGCCTGAAAAACCTCCTTTTTTTCCCCTCAGGCAGCACCACTAGAGATCTAGAGGGAGCCCCAATGCCACCTGGGAAACCAAGCAGATCAAAATAAAGCCACAAAGTCTCTGAAAATTGAACATCCATTGAAACCGAAGCTAACAAAAATTAGGCCAACATCTGTGTGCTAAATGTAAACAAGGTGACTGCCTGTTAAAAGAAAAGATTTAAATAGGATCCAGAGTCTCCTAACATAATAGATGAAATGTCTAGCATAGACTGAAAATTATCCATGTTATTAAAAATCAATAAAATTGAAACTTGAATGAGAAAAGACAACTGATACCAATACTAAGAAGAATCAAGTACTGGAATTTTCTGACAAGGATATTGAAGCAGACATCATAAAAATACTTCCACAATCTATTACAGATTTTCTTGAAATAAATGAAAAAATAGAAAGCTTCAGGGAAAAATAAACTGAAGTTACAGAAAACACCCCAAAAGTAGATGAGGTGGAAGATGCCATCTTTGTTCTCAACCCAGCATAGACATGTGGAGGCAGAAATCTTCAGAGCCCACCCCAAGAATCGACCCTGCAGAAGAGGGTTTGTCTTCACAATGACGTGAAGGAGGACTTTTGGGGACTGCCATTCTAAATATCATGTAGGAATTTAAAAATCCAAAATACTAATTATTTCTTTGTAGTGTGCAAAAGGAATGTTTTTACAAAACAAAAACCCTACTCTTTGTGGATTTTAATCAACTCTTAATTCAGAGTCACACTCCAATGCAGGTCACAATCCAATTTTGATGCAAGATATTTTTTATACTTAATTGCAGTAAAGACTCATTTCCAGACAAAGCAATAGTTATGACTTCATGAACATATTGTTTTTAATAAAATGAAGACTGGCAATAAAGCTGTCCATTCAATTCCAAATATTGGTTATAAGGTATAGCTACTGATTTTCTTTCATGTTTAGAAATTCTTTCTGTTATTACTTGAGAAAATGTTTTTAATCTAATAAGCTAATAAACTTTTGGGGGGAATTAAAAAAAGAAAATATAATTAAAAGTATATTATAGAACTGAGAACTTCAATTAAAAAATCTATACTTGCTGCATGGGCTAAATAGTAGAAAGAAAGATAGAACCAGTGAAGTTGAGGACAGAACAATAAAATCTATCTAATCTGATCAAAAAGAGAAAATGGACTGAAAAAAAATAGAGCCATAAGGATTTGTAGATAAAAAACAAAAGATTCAATATTTATGTTACTGGAATCTCAGAAAAAAATGAAGAAAGGAAATGGTGCTGAAAGACTGTTAAAAAAATAGCGTTTGAAAACTTCCCTAATTTGGCAAAAGATACAAATCTAGAGATCTAAGAAACTGAGTGGACCTCAAACAGAACAAGCCCAAAGAAATCCATACAAGGATACAGCTTAATTAAACTTCTGAAAACTAAATTGAAAGAAAAAATGCTGAAAGAAGCCAGAGAGAAGTACTGCATTACCTATGGGAAAGCACAAATTCCCATGACAGTAGACTTCTCATCTGAAATCATGAAAGCCAGAAAGAAGTGGCAGAATATTTTTCAAGTGCTAAAAAAACAAACGAACAAACAAACAAAAGAATTGTCAACTGTGAATTCTATATCCAGTACAACTACACTTCAGGAATGAAGGGGAAATGCAAAATTCTCAGATGAAGGAAAACTAAGAGAATAAACATTTGTCACTAGCAGTCCTACCCTGACATATTGACTAAAGGAGGATCTTTCAACTAAAAGGAGAAGATAAAAAAAAAAAAAAAAGAATCTTGGAGCACCAGGAAGGAAGAAGGAACAATGGAAAGAGCAGAAATATGGGTACGTACAATAGACTCTCCTTTTCCTCATGAGATTTATAAATTGCCCTTGATGATTAAAATAAAAATTACAACACCATCTGATACTCAAGACAGTGATATTTTAAATTGGAAAAGATAAAAGAACTTTAAGGAAAGTGGGGATTCTATCCTTCTTTTGAAGTGGTAAAATGTTTATACCAGTAGCTTGTTATAAGCAGCAGACTGTTGTAGTGTATATATATATATGTGTGTGTGTGTGTGTGTGCGCATATATATATATATATATATATATATATATATTTAAGGATATATACATAGTATCAATACAT
>NW_007728745.1:121528-123413 GCF_000696425.1 Galeopterus variegatus | reverse complement strand
ATATATATATATATATATATATATATATATATTTAAGGATATATACATAGTATCAATACATACCTATCAGAATGTTAGCATAAAAACTAGTGACAACAGTAAACGCTGAGAGGGATGTGCAGAAACTGGATCACTCATACATTGCTGATGGGGATGTAAAATTGTACAGCCATTCTGGAAAATAGCTTGGCAAATTTTTATAAAAATCAACATGCAATTGCCATATGGCTCAGGAAATGCACTCTGAAACATTTATCGCAATGAAATGAAAAAATGATGCAAAAATCTGTACCTGAATATTCATAGCAACTTTCTCTGTAGTAGCCCCAAACTGAAAACAACCCAGATGTTCTTCAACGGGTGAATGGTTAAACAAATTATGATACTACATACCATGGGCTACTACGCAGCAATAAAAGGACCAAACTATTTCCAGGGAATTAGGCTGAATGAAAAAAGTGAATCCCAGCAGGTTATATATTGCATTATCCCTTTTGTATAGCATTTTTGAAATAAGAAAAATTTTAGGAATGGTCGACAAATCAGTGGTTGCAAAGGGTAAGGCTTGTAGGTGTGAGGTCTTGGGAGGGAGGTGAATGTAGTCATAAAAGAGCAACACAAGAGTCCTTGTGGGATTGGAATTGTTCAATATCTTTACTCTGCTGGTGGGTACACAAACCCATACATGTGATCAAATTATATAGAACTTAATGCACACATGTACAAAAAGTACAAGTAAAACTTGGGAAATCTGAGTAAGATTAGTGGCTTGAGTTGGTGTCAATATCCTGGCTGTGATATTATACTAGCGTCTTGCAAACTGTTACCATTGGAAGAAACCAGGCAAAGTAAACAATACAATCTCTTTTTATTTATCTTACAACTTGTGTGAATTTGCAATTATCTTAATGAGAGCTTCAATTGAAATTAAATAAAAAATTTTCAAAAAGAATGGATTATTAAAATATTCTCAAACCAATATTGCAAATTAGTATGGTAGGCATTCTGTATGGTTGGAGCATTGGAAACATGGCGGGCATAAGATGGTGGTGAGGTAAATGGGAAGGTGGTGGTAGAGGTTGAGATAAGAATGGTGAGAGAAGGCCTGATTACAAAGACTCGTGTATGCTCTGTGAAGGACATTGGATTTTATCTGGTAGGAAATAAATAGTCAATGGAAGCCTCCAATCAGGGCTGGAGTGGGGTAGAGGGAGGTGGAAAGATTCTTTTTAGTGTAGATAATTATCTTGATATAGTGGAAAAGACACCAAGCATGGACTTAAAAGGTCCTTTGACCTGCCAGCTGGATGCTCTTGGGCAAGCCATTTAATTTGTTTTACACTTTGTTTTCTCAGCTGTCAGTTGGGTAAGAACATACCCCCAGTTTATTCTGCAGAGATTGTGTAAGGATCAAAGAGCATCACGTGCACAAAAATCCTTTATCAACCACAGTGTGCATTTCCTGTATAACGGATGAATGTTGTCACATTCGCATGTGTATCCATGCTTCAATTAAGATTCTACTATATATGTCAGACCCACCATCATACATAATATGGTCATTAATAAATGATTCGATAATTATCTAATGCATTAAGTGGTTTCATTTAATTTTTTAAAAAGTGCACAGCATCAGTACACAGCTAGTTTTGTTTCCCTCTTGTGACACTGGCATATGCAAGGGAACATTTGAGTTTAAAGAAAATTAAAAGAATTCATCACGTATCTCCCCTTTGGCTGGAAAAGTTTCTCTGCTCAGATTTTTCACTGTGCTGCAGTGAAGTTTCATCAGGGTCGCCCTGTCACAGCAAACATATGTTGCTTATTTCCACACATAACAGATCATGCTTTCATTAATACCCCAGCTGCTGCATTTCTCTTTCAG
>NW_007728745.1:115671-121169 GCF_000696425.1 Galeopterus variegatus | reverse complement strand
ATTTCCACACATAACAGATCATGCTTTCATTAATACCCCAGCTGCTGCATTTCTCTTTCAGCTTTTTAACTTCTGTAACATCTTTACATGTTCTTGTTATATAAAGTTCCACAAAGCAACAGTAATGCAATCTGTTTTTAAAATTCCAAAGCAATTTTAACATTGGACAAAGCCCTTTGTAAGATAATCGCATTGAGAAGTTTGTTTCCTATATTTTATTGTCTACAGTTTTTTTCTTAATGCAGTAGTATCACTATGCTTGTCTCACCGTCTTTGTTCATCTCCTCATTCCCCACATCTCCTATTTGTAAAATTAGGTCTTTTCTCTATATGCTCACTTCCTTGGAAATTCATCTGCTCCTTCCTGTCGATGACCCTTGATTCTTCTGGCTTTTCTCCCAGATGTTAATTAGACATTTCTAACTTCTACCAGATGTTTCTGCTTGGCTCCCCATCTTTACATCAAATGTACCACAAGGACCCCATATTATATACAACACTCTGTTCTTTTCCCATCTTCCAAATTAGCTCCTGTCCTTTAAATGATCAGTGCCACTCACAGCTTCTGCTCATCCAAGTCCGAGACATCGAAATCATCTTGGACTTGTCCTTCCGCCTGTCATCCTCATTTCCAATCGGTCATTGAAAGTCCTCTTAGTTCACCCTGCAGACAATCTCCCCAGCTCTTCTTTCTCCTTAGTTACCATCGTTACATGGCAGTTAAAGCTCCTAGGACCTGAAGTGTTGCACCAGCTCCCCAAGTTTTCCAATCTCTAATCTCTGGGATGCTAAAAGGTTTCCACTGCCTGCCACTCTGATGTTGAAAAACTTCAATGGATCTCCATTTCCTGTAACATAAATTTAAAATTCTCTGAATAGCTGTGATAGGTCAGATTACTATTTCCAATTCTTTACTTCCCCCGAAAGGATTATAAATCTCAGGCTTTGCCAGGTAACTTTGCAGTACCTCTCAATGTGAGCAGAGTATAGTTTCCAAGGGCATTGATGTTGAACCTGACTGTTTGACCCCGAAAGGATTATAAATCTCAGGCTTTGCCAGGTAACTTTGCAGTACCTCTCAATGTGAGCGGAGTATAGTTTCCAAGGGCATTGATGTTGAACCTGACTGTTTGATTTGCATTGTCAGAGGGAAGGCGAGAGGGCATGAGGCAAACAGATGTTTGCATGCACGGCCTTCCTCTCTGGTCTACCATGAGAAGAGCATGCCCCTGGCAGCCCTTATCCTATGAACTAGGGCCACAGAATGAAGACGAACAACGAACCTGAACCCAACCCGCAGTCTGAGACAGAGCTGCCCCAGCTGACCAAATGCTCATGAGTGAGAAAAAAAAATTCGTTGTTGTAAACCCCTGGGATTTGGGAGTTGTTGGTTACACAGCATTATTGCAGCAGTAGTAAATGAATACACTGACATTTGGGGCCTCAAATGCTCTTTCTCATTTTCAAATACTCCCATACATCCATGTTTAATGCTGGTAAAATAGTCCTTTTTTCCCCCCTACCGTTTCCTTCACCTTTTGCTCTTTTGTTTGTCTTTCAATGTCTAATGTATTTTCTTTCCAGCTCATTTTGTTCTGGCACTCACAACCCATCAGGAAGTCTCCCTTTTTGGACTACTTTTAGTGTCTATATCTCCTCTCATGCCTCAAACTTTGCCTGGTATTGTTAGTTCTCTAGAAGAATCTATCTGACCATGTTACTGCCCTGTTTCAAAATCCTCCCAAGAGATGCCATTGCCATTGCCTTCAGGGTAAGGTCTAAGCTGCTCACAGGGGATTACACAGCTCCACCCTCATTTTTCACTACTTCCCCTCTCACAAGTTTTGCTATAGCCATATGCAGTAATTCGCATCTCTGAACACATTGTGCTCTCTCTTGCCTCCAGGACTTTACGCGTTCTGTTCCTTCTGCTCAGACTGCATTTCTCTCCACTCCTCTCCCCCCAACCACAACTGAATCCAGATAATTCCAACAGTACACTAAGCATTATGTTCCCGCAACTCTTCCTTACTCTCCATGGCTAGATGACATGCCTTGTCGCAGTCAAGACAGGCTGTGCTGCGCTGCAGATGCAAATCAACACCCATGGCCTCAGTGGCTTTACCAAGAAAGGTCCATTTCTTAAGCTTGTCTCTAACCTGTCAATGGCAGAAAGGGTGGGGTGGCTCTCCTCCACTCATACAGTCACCGACAAGCACAGGCTGAGAGGAGCACTGCCATCTTGGAGCTGTCATCTAGATCCTGTGGCCTTCTGCCTTTCCTATCACAGTTCACAATCCAGCTAGCCCCTAAATCCCACCTAGCTGCCAGGGAAGCTTTGAAATTTAGTGGAGCACATAGAATATTTGGGGGCCACTAGCCGTCTCCACCACGTGTTTTCCAGATGCACTTCTGTGAACATCCAGCAGTCATCCCTCATCACATGTGCTAGCATGACATCTTATGACCTTATCTGTATCCACACAAACTTAAAGATCCTGAGGATAGAAGCTGTGTCTGATTTCATGTCATCTGTTCAGGGGCAAATGCAGGACCTGACACACAGTAACTTATGTGGAACTATCTCCTGAACAGATGCTGAATCTTTGTGTCTCACTGATCTTCAAGGAAACTGCATGCTCCTTGATGGCAAGAGCCACCTCTTATGTCCCACATATAGTCAGCATCTTCCAGAGAACAGACAACCATTATACATTTGTGACACTTTTTGTGATTGTTTAATTTAATTTTCCAACAGCTAATCATATGTGGCCAATCTCCTTTACATAGATGTTTCTTTAGCACGTATTTAAATACCTTTCTTATCATTGTACATTGCACACTTGGAAGAACTTTAACCCAGTTTACTTTATAAGTAGTAAGTACACCAGGAAAAAAAAGTCCCCCTTGTCACCTTTTTGGGGACATCTTCCAAGTGAGGAACCCAGATTCAGTTCTTTTCCTTCTAGAATGGGTCTTGAAGCATTCTTTGGGAATCAGCAAAGCCTCAAGAATCATCTAGCTTTTCTTTACTCTTCAAATCTGCTCTTCTCACTCTCTGAACATTAATGTATTTCTTTGTATTATTTATCTATTGCTGTGTAACAAATCGCCCCCAAATCTAGCCCTTTAGAACAACAAACGTTTATCAGCTCAGGGACTTCCAAAGTCAGAAATCTAGGAGTGGCTTACCTGGGTGTTCTGGCTCGCAGTCTCTCATGAGGCTGCAGTCAAGGTGTAGAACTTGACGAGGGCGGGAGGAGTCACTTCTAACTTCAATCATGTGGCTGTTGTCAGAAGACCATGGTTTCCTCCTACATGGGCCTCTCTGTAGGGTATTTATAACACAGCAGTTCGCTTCCTCCAGAACTTGACGAGGGCGGGAGGAGTCACTTCTAACTTCAATCATGTGGCTGTTGTCAGAAGACCACGGTTTCCTCCTACATGGGCCTCTCCGTAGGGTATTTATAACACAGCAGTTCGCTTCCTCCAGGGTAAGTGATTCAAGAGTGAGAGCCACTGAATGGAAGCCTCAGTACCTTTTTAGTGCCTGGTCTATGTATTCACACTTTGTGACTTATCCTTTATTCTGCTCATTAGAAGTGAGTTACTAAGTCCAGCCCAAGGGGGATACTAGGCTCCACCTCTTGCAGGGAGGAGTATCAATTTGTGGATATATGTGAAACCACCACACCCTCTCTTGGACAGGCTGTGGAGGTGAATGCCATTTTCATGGACCTACCACTGGTTGCTGGTTGCTGAGGCAACATGGCCCTGTGCCTCTTCCCTGCCTGCCCCTCTGGTCCCCCAGCTTCAGGGTGTTTATTTCTAGTCATTGAGAATTGAGCAGCAAAGATTTAACATAAATAAGACCCAAAGGGAAGGGGCAAATTACCTAAGCCTCCATGCATTCTCAAAGCCGCTGACCAAAGTCTGTGGTCTGTGACTTTCTTTCTGAGGTGGATCAACCTAAGAGCTCTCTGTTTTCATTCTCAGGATGAGCCTAGCTTCCACTGAAGCCTTCTGACCCATCTTTTCCTGGGTCATAATGTTGCTTCCTGCAGGGAGATCCCTCTGTCCTTCACTTGGTCCCAGGTACAGGCAGTGCTAACACAGAGTGGGGGAGGCCCTGGCATAGCCCCATTGTCTCAGCCAAGTCATTTTCATCCCTGGGTACTGAGATCTAGATGGCATCATCCTCATGAATCCCTAGCACCACAGCGGGAAGCTAAACTTTCCTTATGTACCTCCCAGAGAGGGCAGCACGGTGTACTGAAAACAGTGTGAGCTTTGGACCAGACAGAACTGATTCAAAACCCATCTCTACCGCTCTCTTTGCTTCCGAAATTGGACAAATTATTTAACCTCTCTGAGCTCCCAGTTTCTTTATCATTCAACAAGGATAAAGTGAGGAACACATGAAACAATGTATGGAGGCAAATGGCCCAGTATCAGCACCTACAGACGTGAAGCAGTGTTCATTCAGCAAGCGGATGAATGTGCTTCAGAGCTGCCTGCAATACCTGTGGGAGATACCGACAGAATATTGTGATCCCGAACATCTCTCTTACTTGTAGAAACTGACAAAAAAAACAGGCTTATCTATTTCTGGAGAAACATCTTGTTTGTCTATTTGCATTACATGATTTGATGAGCTCCTTGAATACATTCTCTTGGAAGATATTCATTTGTGACAAAAAAGAATTAGAATTCATTGTGTATTTGAAAACTCTGACAACAAAACGTGAGGACAACCAGAAAGACTGCTTTTTGTTTTTAAAAAATTCTCTCATATTTTAAATAGGCTTCTAAGAAACCACACTTGGTTTCTACAAAGAAGAATATTGTTCTAATAACTCCTCTCTCTTAGCTATTTTGTGTAGAGGTGTTCTTAGGCAAGGAGAAGGGAGCGTGGGATGAAAGAAGGTGGAACTGAGCAGAGAGAAGAAAACGCTGCTCTTGATATTTATCTTTGTGCTTAGAGACCTTCCCATATGCATATGTTTTCTCCCGTGCTCTGTGCAGAGAACTGCCCCAGCCTGATGGATGACATGGTGCAATTTGCTTCTCCTGCTTCCCTTTCCCCTTCCCCTCCCCAGGGGGTGTGGTTTCACCTGAATGTATTTACAGGAAGCCTTTGCTGCATCTGGATTGACATTTGTAATTATACACTGTGAAAATATAATGTAGGGAGAGAGTTTAACTTTTCTCCCAGATTAAAAAAAAAAAAAGTCTAATATGTTAATGTGTTCAGATACCCCCACCTGAGGAGTGACAGATCAAGCCTCATTTGACTTCTTTCTCCTGTATGATAATCACGTTCTCTTGGCTTTAAAAAATGAGCGTGTGATGCTCTGTTGTGAGCTGCACAGAACCTCTGTAGTGCTCAAGCCATTCCTCCTCGGTTATTTTCCAAGTGATTTGATGTTCTCAAGGGCATTAATTGCACCGAGGTCTAATCGGTTGTAATTAATATGCTCCGACCTTCCTTCTTGAGG
>NW_007728745.1:112155-115099 GCF_000696425.1 Galeopterus variegatus | reverse complement strand
CATTAATTGCACCGAGGTCTAATCGGTTGTAATTAATATGCTCCGACCTTCCTTCTTGAGGCTGGAGCAAGTAAATGGTGAACACCTCACAGTAGAGAGACACAGATGATGATCAGAGGAACTAAAAAGAAATAATCATTTTATTCTTCTAAATATATATTCTGCTATTGTCTTCTCTCAGTTGTTTGCAAGAAGATGAGAACAGCTCATCTGCAGTAACTAGAATTACTCCAATAAAGCAGACCACCCATATGAAGTGTCAGAAGACTTTTCTCTACTGTAACAATGAGGATTTTTTTGCCCAATAATATGTACTTGACATTTCCATTGATCAAAACAAAATGGAAATGGATTTAAACTAGCACAAGGAGCTTAAGTGAGACAAAAGGTAGGACTTTCAGAATTGAAGGTTGTTACTGTAGGGAATGCTAATTATTTTTGCGATACTTTCCCTCTATTTTTGTATTAAAACCACCCCCTACTTATTTGTTGGGGAACTACTCCTCATTCCCTCTTAACTCATGTGGTTTAATGTTCACCAGTCTCCTCCACCCCAGGGGCGGGCCCAGACTGGCTTAAGCCAATTATTGTATCCCATTCCCCTGACTATTGTGATTGGCTTCAGATGGGCAGGAGACCATTGGCGGAGTCTGGTCAGTGAGCATCATACCCAAAACATATGCTTGATCATTATGGGGAGAGCAGTGCATCATCTTGCTGGTTGGGAAGCTGAGAAGAGGTAAGGTCTGGAGCTGTGGCAGCCACTTTGAGACCAGGAGGAGAGAGCCTGTGCGAGAAAGAAATCATATGAGGAGTAGAGCAAAGCTGAGCTCAGAGATGAAAAGAACAGAGTCCTTGAGAAGTTATTTGAGCCACTGCCTTAAGCTGATTTTAAATACACTGATAGCCCTGGAACTTTCTGGTTCAGAAGTCAAGACATTTCTGTTTTCCTCAAGGAGGATTCAGTTTTATGTCACTGGCCAATCAGAAGACTTCTAATTGAGCCAGGCACTGAGAGGACAAAAGCTGGCCTTCTGCATTGGTGGGTCCCATATTTGGATAGGCAGATTTTCATCTGGTGTGGCTTGTTTGTTTTGTACAAGCTGGCATACCAAGGTCCCATCCCATGCAATGATTTCTAGCTCCTTTTCTCCTACTGATTATTTAATTGCAGTTTTGGACTTTATTTATTCTTTTTAAATTTTTTAAAATTTAAATTTAATTTTTTTTCATTGTACATGTTTATGAGGTACAGTTTGTTGTTTCAGTACATGCATATATTGTGTAATGATCCAATCAGAATAGTTAGCATATCTATCACCTAAACATTTATCATTTCTTTGTGGTTGTAACATTTAAGAGCCTCTTTTCTGGCTATCTTGACATATACAATACAATATCACTAGCTGCTATCATCCTAGAGCACCAGAACTTATTCTTCCTAACTGTATATAACTTTGTAACTTTGTACCTGTCTACCAACCTTTCCCCGCCCCTCCCCCACCTTCCCTGCCTCTGGCAATCACGATTATACTATTTCTCTTTTTTCTCTTTTTAATTTATATTTCTTAACTGATCCATGACATTTGCACATATTTATGGAGTACAAGATAATAATTGTGTACATTCACACTGTGTGCAATGACCATACCAAGATGCTTAGTATATCCATCACCTCAAACATTTGTCACTTCTTTGTGTTGGGAACACTCAACATCATCTTGACCAGCTATTCAAAGATACACAGTACTTTGTTGTTAACAGTAGTCTCCCCATATCACCATAGAACCCTAGATCCCACTCTTCCTGTCTCTCATTTTGTGTACACTGACCACCCTCTTCTCCTCCCCTCTGCCCCCAGGCTCTACCACTATTCTACTCTCTACTTCTGTGCAACCAACATTTTTGGCTTCCACATGTAAGTGAGAACTGGTATTTCTCTTTCTGTGCCTGGCTTATTTCACTTACATAATTTTCTCCAAGCTCACACATGTTGCTGCAAATGGCAGAATTTCATTCTTTCCTTGTTACTGAATAATATTCTATTGTGTATATATACCACATTTTCTTTATTAAATCATCTGTGGAAGGACATTTAGGGTGTTCCAACTCTTAGCTATTGTGAATAGAGCTGTGATAAACATGGTATCCCTTTGGCTTGTTGATTTCCATTCCTGTTGATATGGATCCAGTAGTGGGATTGCTGGATCTTATGGTAGTTCTGTCTGTAGTTGTTTGAGAAACCTCCATACTATTTTCCATAGTGGCTGTATTAATTTCATCCCCATGAACAATATATAAGAGTTCCCCTTTGGACTTTATTTTTTCTCTCAATGTGTTTTTCTAGCTTATCTTTCCTTTTTTTTGTAAAAGTAAACTCTGGTCACTGATTACCAATATTTAGCACCCTACTTATTTCCACTCTTAAAATCTTATCCAAGCCTCAAGTGAAAGGAGAAATTTCATTTCAACAGCTTCTATCATATTGCGTTTTTATCTTCTCTTTTCCATATCCAAGTTGCCCTGCCAAATTTAATAATCAGCTTTGTGACTATATTATAAATCTTCTTTAATGTTCTTCTTTATTGTGATAAATTTTAACCTTTTAGCTTCAGGATTCTTTCCCCTCCTGGGCTAATGAGATTTCCCAGGTATTTTAAATGATTTACCTGCTTGACTAGTTTATTATCCACCACTCTATATTTTCCCACTTCCCCCAAAGATTCATAGTTCTTTATCGATATTGCCACATTTATATTCGGCTCTTTTTAAATTGTCATGGTTTAAATTCTTCTGCTAGTTGGTTCACATAATGTTGTAGCATTGGCATATAAATTTGTAAACAATTCTAGGCTAATTTTTTAACCTTTTATTTAATAATTATCTCTCCCACCCCAACACACACACACACACACACACACACACACACACACACACACACACA
>NW_007728745.1:109716-111703 GCF_000696425.1 Galeopterus variegatus | reverse complement strand
CTCTCCCACCCCAACACACACACACACACACACACACACACACACACACACACACACACACCCCTATCCCTCATTCCAGTTTTACAATTGAAAAATTGAAAACGAGTTTTCTTAGACAACTTCTCACTGCCTTTTCCTCTCCTCCTTGTGCCTGGAAGCTTCTCTCATTACTTACAAAACTTTCAGCCTGTGAACAGGCCAGACAGGACCAGAAATGTCATTTTTTCCTCTATGCAAATCAAGACTTAAATAAATCCAAGAAGACGTCAACTCCTACCTGCTTTAAAGGACCTCTGGGAAGGGAAATGCAAAATCATTCTTGAGGATCTATTTCAGTGTTTTATTACTCTTTCATTTTCTGCTGTCTCTACTTCTCCACTAGCAAGAGTGACTTCCTCTTCTGGCTTCTATGTCTGGGACCTCTCTGTTCATTTCTCAGCCCTTCTATTGGCTCCGTGTCTTTGGTCTAGTTCTGAAATGTAGGAGCACCCTTCTCCCTGCCCCCCACACCAAACTACACCTCAGCGTGAAGGACTAAACCCAAATTTCCAACTTTCAATTGAATATACTCACTAGGGTATTTTAGGGGTACTTCAACCCAATAGGTTCAAAGAACTCTTTAATTTTCCCCTCTCCCTGCTCCTCAAAGATAAGTTTGCCTGTCCTCCTGGGTTCCTTGCTTCATTTAGTGGCTCTATCTCCAACCTAATAGCTCTGGTTGGACACCTGGGTGGTATCTCTGACATCTCCACTTCCTCACACCACCCCCATGATATCTAATATGTGCCAGGTCCCATCCTTTCCTCAAATATCCTTTCTGTCTATGCCTACCTTTACCTTAACTCCATCTAGGACAGGTGCTCTAATGGCTGCTTAATTGGTCCCATTGCCTCTAACAGTTTGCTTCTCCAATTCATCCTCCCAATTGTTGCCACAATGACAGGCTTAAAATAGAACTCATGCAATGTTGGTTCCCTGCTCAAAAGCCGTCAGTAACTCCCCATTGCCACAGACTAAAATTAAACTTCTTAGCATGGCATTCGAGGCCATCTATATTCTGCCTTCAAGTTTATGGGTGCATACTCTACACAACATGATTCTGACCTCCACTGTCATATAGTTCAGTGCAGATATTAAGAGCCCAGGCTTGACATCATATAGACCTGAGTTCTGACTCTGGTTCAGCCACCTACAAATTGTCTGACTTGGGCAAATCTTATAGTTTCTCTAAGCCATGCAATGGGGATAGTAACTACCTTCCAGAGTTTTATAAAGATTAAGCTAAATAATGTCTATAAATCAGTAGCACAGAACGTAATGCCTACACAGCACTCAGCAAGTGATTGTTGCTGTAACTATGCCTGTGGTTGTCAGCATTGTGCAGCAGTATCATACAGTTGTTATCAGCTTGACCTCTGGAGCCAGTGTGCTGTCTCCACATCTTCTTGGCTGTGTAACCACAGCCAAATCACTTAACCTCTTTCTTCCTCAGTTTTCTTATCTGCAAAACAAGAAAAATACACAAACAAAGCTACCTCATATAATTAGGAAAATTTGATTAGCTAATATAGAACAGTGTCTGACCCACGGTAAAGCTCTGTAAAAATGCCAGGTCCTATCCCTGTTATATTTACACCAGCCACACCATCATACCTCAATAGCTTTGTCCATACTGCTTTGTGACATTGGAGTCCACGCCAGTCTCACTTTTCCATTTGTCTCATCATGGGCTTTTAGTTGTCTTTGTGTCATGAATCTATTTGGCATCAGAAAAAGTCTGTTCACCTCTTGTCAGAATAAGGTTTTAAAATCCAATCCATAAATTTACAAAGAAAACCAATTTTATTTATTTATTTATTTTATATTTGAAAAGAGTTAAGAAAATTAAAAAACTAAATTTGCGATATAGTAATGCATGTTCTTTCTTAATGGATACATTAAATAACAAGATCCAACAGTTTGTCTAATAATTACTGTCATTTCAAAG
>NW_007728745.1:97396-108839 GCF_000696425.1 Galeopterus variegatus | reverse complement strand
TCCTACCAGGTTGAAATTAACTTAACTCTTTTATCACCTTATGGCATTATGGATTTTTTTTTAGACCTGCGTGTGGGTTTTTTGTTTGTTCATTAGTTTATTTTCTGCCATGCTACCATTAGCTATATGCACACAGTCCCCTTCAAGGGTCTCAGACTGTGACCAGTTCTCACATGGTGCACGTTGCCTGTGACGGAGGAGGTGGTGGTTGTGTAGAAACATGAAAATGTAGGCTCAGCCGTTACTTATCTCTTTTTCCCCAACTGCCCATTGCAACATAAAGTACAGCATTTCTGCCAATGTTGCTCATTTCCTTTTAGTGTTATTTACTATGCCGGTTCTGCCAACTGAGCAGACAAATCACCCCTCCAAAAGGCAGGTTCTAATCCCATATGCAGTCTCTGCTCAGTGGCAATTTATATGACAAGCTCCCTGAATTCAGGCAAATATCCTGATATTTTCACTCAGCTATTCTGACAACAATTTCTGCCTTATGGAATACACATGCCACCGGAGAAAATCAGTTTTCCGAACTTCCTGCATGCTGAAAGAGCATAAAATTTCATGGTGAAGTTGAAATGCAAATTACATGGCTTGATCCTCTTTGCAAATCTTTGCTTGTGCCTTGCAGCCATCTTTACATAGTTTTGAGAAAGAGGAAAGAGCGGAAAAAGAGGGAGGGACAGAGGAAAGGAAGAAAGAAAGGAAGGAATGGAGGGAAGCAGAGAGTGAGGATGGGCTTTATTTTCTGTCTTGCCTGGTACCTGGAGCTGAGCAGCAATAAACTTTCTTAACTCTCATGTGTTATAATTTGAAGAAAAGAAAACAGAAACATTTAGTTTGAAAAGGTAGCAAGAATTAATGTCTCACATTGCAAACTTTCTTCCACATTTGTTCTAGCACTAATTCAGAGACCTTGACACTATTGACATTTGGGGCTAGATAATTTCTTTTTCTGGTGGGCTGTCCCATGCATTGTAAGGCTGTTTAGTAGCATCCTTGGGTTGTACATGTAGGTGCCAGTAATGTGCCTTCCTAAATTGTGACAACCAAAATGTCTCCAAACTTCTTCAAATGTCACCAACCATTGCCAAATGTCTCCTGGGGTGACAATAGTGCCCCCCCCCCAGAATACCACTAATTTAGAGGATAATGAACATTTGTGCTATTGTCTGAATATTTGTGTCTTCATGAAATTTATATGTTGAAATCCTAACCCCCAACGTAATGGTAATGGTATTGGGAGGTGGAGCCTTTGGGAGGTGATTAAGTCATCAGGGAGCAGCCTCATGAGTGGGATTAGTAACCGTATAATAGAGACCCCTGAGAGCTTCCTCGTTCCTTCTGCTTCCATGTGAGAACACAGTAAGAAGGCCATTTATAAACCAGGAAGCTGGCTCTCCCCAGACACAGAATCTGAGGGAGCCTTGATCTCGGACTCTCTAGCATCCAGAATGTGAGAAATAAATTTCTGTTGTTTATAAGCTATCTTGTCTCTGGTATTTTGTTAACAGCAGCCCAAAGGGACTAAAAGAGGAAACTAATTCAAAGAGATGAGGAGGGAAACTTATGTAAAGAGACAGTCATTACATGATGTGATCTAAAGTATCAGAGTATCACCTTCTGTGTGCACAGCAGACATGACCTTCCAGTCACAGGACTCTATCCTGAAGAGCCAAAACAAGAATTCAGGAGGGAATCACCAATAGATTGAAATTAGCAGGAGATATAAAATTTATTTACTAATCTTTGTTAGCTTAAGTCTTTTTCAAAAATCAGTTTTGTATGAGACTATATGCTTTCAAGGGCAGGGACCGCTTACCTCCATATTACTAACACACAGAGAGAGCCTTCAACATGCTTTCTCAATAAATATTTGTGGAGTAAACATGTGGTGCTTGAAATCTCAACAGTGGTGAGTCATGCCTTATGAAACAGCATTGTTACCTTCTATATTGGCCTTTAAATTTATATACTCTTTAAAAATGAAGTGCCTGGGGTAACAACTTAATGGCAACAGAGTGATGGGACATTAAAAGTAAAACCATGGAGATCAATATTTTCCTTGGGTAGAAGAAGAAACTGAGGCACACAGGGGAGAAGAAATTTTTCTAACATAAGTTATAAACCAAGTTTGGATAGAATATAAATCTCTGGAAGCCAAGTCCCAGTGCTCATTTTAATGTATCATTCATCACTTAATACATTACAATGAAGACATCACAGGTGGTTTCCTGTAGGAAAGCAAGGTCCTTGTTTAATTTAAAAGACACAGAGGAAGTAGGGGAATAAAAAGTGGGAAAAAACTGAAGCAGTAGTGTTGCTTTGTGTTGCTTTGCCCCCCATGGATTTGTCACCCCTCTTCCCCTGGGTGATGGAGACACAAAGTATTACTCAAAGCCCATCTCTCCTGAGCAGTGAGAAGCCCCGAAGTGGTTAATTTCCCTGGGACCCTCCAGCAAGAGGCATCCCTTCCTTGGGAAATTAACCCCAAATTGGGGTTCTCTTCCTGCATTTACTTTTCAGACCAGGAAGTTACAGGAAGAGACATAGGTGGAGTTATAGTTTAACAATATAGCCTGGTAACTTTCAGTGAAACAAGCCAGATGACATTCCAGTAAGGCTATCAACAAAAACTTGATCTTAGCAAACATTCCTTCTTATGGCAATTTTTCAGTATCTTTACATAACAATCAGTAACTAGTCTGTCCTTGAGCCAGCAACCTTGCTGTGCCACTGATCTTTATCTTACACCAGAGACTTATAGCCTGAGGAAAACTTCCAGTCCTCCACAAGGTCAATATTTGAAACTGTAAGACTTTGGAAAACCAGGCCCTGTGAGTAAATGTGCTTTTTAGTATATTCCACACTGTAGACAGAGGGAAAAGATCATAGAAAAGATCAGGGAGCCCCATGGAAATGCTTCATCTGCAGCTTCATTTAGTAACAAATATTTTGAAAATTATTTCTTACATCCTCACTTTCTATTTTGAATGTTTTACAATCAGTTTAAAAAAAAACCTTAAGAATCAAAATTTTTTAAGAAGCAGGTCAGAGACATAGTATTCTGAAGCACAGTCATCACTGGACCAAGAGGTGGGCTAAAAAAAGGGTGGGAGATTTGTGTTTTTGGATGACAGTCAGCTCCAGTTCCTTTGCATTCAGTCTTCTTATGCAGTCTGGAGCTCCCCAGATGTTTACTGATCGCCACAATGTGCCAAGCTCTGTGCAAAGGACAGAGTCAAAATAGACTTAGTCCTAGTCCTTGAGGACATACAATTTAATGGGGAGAGATAGCCACACAGTAGAAGCTCATTAGTTATGTAATGAGCAGATAGTTTATTGTATCTACTTAGTCAGTGAGTAACTAAATAATACAAGCTCAGAAATATGTGGGAAGTGCTAAGGAAATATAGACAAAGAACCAAATCATGTCGACATGGGGAAACTTCTCAGAAGAGGTGGCATTTGGCCTGAGCTTTTAGGAGTGAATGTGGGAGTGACATCAGCAAGAATGGTGGAGTATGAACCTCAGAAAATCTCCATAAATCAGTGAAAACACTGGCAAAATTTGTCAGAATCAAATTTTAGAACTCTGGGAATTGACGAAATGCTGCCACAGTCTGGGGAGAATTCATTCAAGGAAAATAGGCGAATCTCAGTAAGAACAGCAAGCTTTGTGGTGTTTTATCCTGTCCTATTGTACCCGTCCTTGTCCCAGCACCAGCCTTGCAAACCAGCATTGTAGTGAATCCAGAATCCTGGTAGCCACTGGAGGAGGCCTAATGGGGTCGGAGCTTCTTCAAAACCCCTTTCCTGGAGAGTTGTCATTATTAGACCTGTCTGGTGGTTCAGTGAAGACTGTAGCTACAAGGTGGTCTTTATTTGACCTGATTCAGAACTCACCCAGTACGAACAGCCTTTCCCCCAAAGGGCATTTGTCAAAAACAATCAAACAATTAACATTGCAGCTGACTGAAGCAGTAGATAACAGTTAAGGCAAACAATCGGCTCACCAAGAATTTTAAGGAAAATCTGGGCCTTTAGAAAGCTCTGACATGTTCCTGGGAATCCAAAACTCCAGGCACTATGGCTTAAATACAATTAAAAATTCAGTTTTCAGGTTGCTGTAGTACATTTTAGATGACCAATAGTTACATTTGGCTACTGTACTGAATAGCACAGAACAGTCCCGTATCACATAGTGATAGTCCAAGTTCTACTGAACATTGCAGGTTTAGAGAAAGACAACTAGAGAAGAGAAGAGGGAGAAGGGAACAGTCTTTAAAAACCTACCAAATTTAAAAAATTTTCTAAATTCCAAACCTTTTAGAAGTTATTCAACAATCTTTATTGAGTGCCTGTCTCCTATGGGGCTGGGAAATGTGGTTGGAAAACAGGTACCGATTAATTGCTTCATTGATCCATTCAATATTTATTGAGCAGCAACTAATCCAGGAACTGGGCTAGGTACATGGTATAAAATGATATGCAAAACTGGCATATTGTCTCCACTCAAGAAGCTTACATTCCAATGGAGGAGATACACATTAATAAGAAACTACACAAATAAATACAAAATTACAAATATGATAATCATTTTGATGGAGAGGTATCTGAGACATCGAGGTGTGAGCTTGATCTAGTCTGGAGCACCATTTCCAAGGAAGTGACCATTGAGCTGACATTTAAGTGAATAGAATAACTAAGAAAAGGGAGAAGGAAAAATCCAGCCCAAAGAAACAGCATGTCCAAAGGCCCTGGGGCAAGAGGAAACATGATAAGAAGGAGGAGATAACAGAGGGCCTTGCATGTCACATCATGACAGAAAGTGAGGGAGAGTCAGGTAGAAAGTAAGGCTAGAAAGGTAGAAACTCTACTCTCTGTACAAGCAGCATCAGCATCAGCAGCCATTAACTTATCAAAAATGCAGAATCTCACACTTCATCCTGGACCTATTATATTGAAATCTATATTAAACAAGATCCTGGAGTGATTAGCAGACACAAAGTTTGAGATGCATAGTTTGTTCCAAAGGTCTGCAAACTATGCCTGCTGGCCAAATCCTCCTGCCACCTGTATTTGTATGTAAAGCTTTGCTGGATCACAGCCACACCTGTTCATTACTAATTGTCTAAGGCTGCTTGCTCACTACAATGACAATGCAGAAGTTGCCACAGAGCTTGCTTGGTTGGTAAAGCCAAAAATATTTACTATCTGGCCTGTTACACAAATAATTTCTGATGTCTAATCTATACTGTGCAATACCTCATAAGCAACATTAAGGGTTTGACATTTATTTTAAGGGGAAGGGAAGCTAATGAAGATTTTCCATTTTGGAAGGATCACTCCAGCCACACAAAGAAAACAGGCACACAGATGGTGCATGCCCCAGAGGAGCTTAGGGGCCAGTGGGAATTCACTTTTATCTCTGAAATTGGCTGTTTGCTCCTTCCATGAGGGAGATGACTGTAGTACTCACTCTTTATTCCTATTGTCTAGTCCCTCAGTGCCTGGCTAAGTGTTCAGCTAATGTTAACTGCTATTTAGTGATTCAGTTAATAGCTTGAACTTGTAATGGTTAACACCTACCATCCATAGAAACTTATTTTGTGTACACTTTAAGAGTCAAAATACTGACATGTGATCTGCTTTCAAGTTTCCTTGACATCTCAGCCTTGTTTCTGACATAGAATCTAGATCATTACAGTAGAAGTCAAGCCCTTGCCCACGCTGTGAGTTTCAAGAGAGAAGAGAGAAGGGAATCTGATTCCAGTCCTCCCCACAGATAGACGACAAGAAGAAGCCTCTCTGAGCATTAGACTCTCCCCCTGTGACACCAGGAAGCTGGAACTGTTTATCTTTAATATATCTAAAGCTTGAGCATCCTTTTAGAGTTGTACAAGGTGACAAAATGGGGACACTAGAAAGGTCTCTGGCTTATCTGACTCAGCTTTCTGCATCTTCATTTTGTCTAACTGTAACTCTTCATATATTACACACAAGCCATAGTTCATGAGAATGCTGGAAAACAACAACGACAACGACAACAACACTCCACAGTCACAAAAGAGGTTTTTGAATTACGCATTGTTTCAGATTTTACCTACTTCTGCTCCCTTTCATTTGTACAGACAATTGAGCATTACTGACCCAGCTATGATGAGACCAGCCTTTTCTATCAATTTGGCATGATTGTGTAGACTCTGGCCTTACGGGCTGGTTAGCTTACTTTTCATGTCGTGAGTTGGCAGTACTTGAATAAGCTGAATATTCGATGGCAAGAAGTTCATGCCACATGAACATACCATCAAATGCATGGTGCAACCAAAAGGAAGTGTTTTGAGAAAATGGTGGGTAACGTTTTCTGGAAGAGGTTACTACTTGGTGTATAGAAAGAAGGAAAAGATTTGAGGATAATAAATGGCTTTGAGCACAGATAGGTTTTTAGCAGTGTTGCCATCTCCAGGGCAATATGCCTGCTATAGAAGAGGTGATTTCACCCATTAAAAAAAAGGCAGTTCGCAAGTTAAGCAGACTATCTAATGGATAGTACTAAAGTAGGGAAGAATATCGCAAAGCCAATTCCTGTAACATTTTGTGGATGGTATTGCTTGGCACTGTCTTCTGCTGATTGTCATTGATGGCATTCAATTAAAATAATATTTCATCAAGCCATGTTCTGTCAAATGCTGTGGAAAACAGAGAAACAGTGTTGGCTTTAAGGGCATTCCGTTTCTGCAGTCACATAGAGCCTTGCACTTGGATTAATGCTCTGTCATTGCCGTCTTGAAATTCTTAAATTCTGGACAAGGGGCCCTGTGTTTTCATTTTCCTAGGGCTCTGCAAACAATGCATCCGGCTCTGGATAGCAGCTTCTGTTTCTTGCCTCAAGGAGCTTACAACATTGTGACTTAGAATCATGTTGGGATAGTAACACAGGAACCTGCTTAATTGTTCTGAGCCTCACTTTCTCCTCTTTGTGAATAAAGAGACTATATTGCACGTGGCCTAAGGAGAGTAACCAAGGGCTTAAATTTTTAGGATGATTTTCCCAAGTAAGCAGTAGAGAAAGGACTGTCAGTCCAATGAGAAAGGACTTGGTGAGCACGGCTTTCTGCTGCTGAGTTTAACATTTGAATGAGCTGAGAGCTAGGGGCATCAGAACGCCAGTGGTTAGGGAACTCAAGAATATCTGGGTGTGTTAAAAGAGAGCTCAATGGAATGTAGCTGAAGTGCTGTGGCAGGGCTGTGACTGGAAGGTCCATCAAAAATAGAAACCAGGATGAACAAGCAAACCAGGAGTTGAGTCCACAATAAATTATTAAAATCCTTAGGGCCAGATGTATTTCAGAATTCAGAATTTTTCTTATTTTTGAAAGGTAAGATGATGCATACTCTACTGATTAGGTAAAATCCCTGCAGCATATCTGGGCAGTACCTCATAATCAAGTGTGTTAATTTCTCTGCAGTGAAATGTATAACTGCTCATGTCAAATAAGAAAATTTTTAAAAATATAAATAGTCATCTCAGGTCAGACACTGTTGAGTCAGGACAATTCAGGTCAGGACAATTTCACCACGAATGAGTTACAAATTTTTGATTTAGGAATTGTAGATAACGGACTGCAGACCTATGTCAGAGACAGGACAATTCAGGTCAGGACAATTTCACCACAAATGAGTTACAAATTTTTGATTTAGGAATTGTAGATAACGGACTGCAGACCTATGTCAGAGAAGAGACAGGTAATGGGTCATTAGTACTCGGGAGAGTAGAGACAGGGAAGCAGGCTTAGCCTGATGACTCGTTCTGGGAAGCCCCAACTCCTGACCATGACAGCCCCAGAATACAAACATTCTTTGTAGAGAAGCAAATGGAAGACTTGACTGCAAACCTATGAGTATCCATTCTCGACAACTTTCAGCAATCCTGCTGCCCTCTTTTCCCTACTACTCTAGCTTGACGGCTTTTCAAACACATGGTCTCTCTGGCCATATTTTTACTGTGGAAAACAACATTTTCAGAGCAGGCTGTCTCTAGGATTCATCTGGCATTTTCCCTCTGTGTCCCTTGTATGGCAGTTGGCACACGTAGCTCACTCTTCACTTTTGAGATAGGTTTAAAAAACCTTGGCCGAATATCCAGCCTCTTTATTAGCACTCTTCTTGTCCTCAGACCAAATAAAGCCAATTAAATAAATGAAGCAATGAAATGCATGTGTGTGTGTGTGTGTAGATAAATGTAAATAATAATAGTACTTATTTCAGATGTATGTATACACACACACACATGTTTTTCCCTCAGGAAAACAGAAGTGAGCACCATCTAGGTTTTGTATTGGTTTCTTTATTTACTTACTGCCTAGTTTGAACCATAAAATTGACTCCAGTAAAAGCCGCCAAAGACAAAGCAAAACTGACCTGTCTTTTTTTGTATTGCTGGGTAAATGGTTCTTAAAGTATGATCCCTGGACCAGCAGCAACAGCAGAATCTGGAAAGTTGTTAAAAATGTAAATTCTCAGGCCCCACCCCAGACAATCAATCAGAAACTCTGGGGATTGGGCCTGACAATCTGTAACTCTGATGTTAGTTAAAATTTGAGAATCCCTGTACTAGATAATTAATTTTCTCCTTCACAGGCACAGACCCCAATCTTGTTTAAGAAATGTTACCAGTTAAAAAAAAAAAAAATCTTCACTTCCCCGATAGCTTAGAGGTGGAATTTTCAGGTGATTTGCTTCTCAGCAGTGAGATATAAGCAGAAATTTACTGGTGGGTACAACATTTACACAGGGTAGGACAATTAAAAGAATTCACAATAGTATCTGCACCTGTATGAAATATAGACTATATAATATTTATTATAGATAGATATTATATATCTCTATACAAATATATCTGTTCTTTATCTATATATTTACATATCTAATCTATGTGCAATATAGATTAATATATAATATTACATGCAGATTTGATACAAAGATATAATAATACATAAAATATATACATATCTTTAAAGATTTACATTTAAAGATATATGTATATATATATATTCCTAATAAAGACAAAGGACGCACATGTCAGGAGATAAAAAGCACAGGCAAACATCAGGGAGTTCTGAGACATGCAGGCACAGCTTCTCAGTCTTAGAGGAGGCACTTCCTCACCAAATCATAAACCGTTAAGACACACATGAAATATCTTATTCCCAGGGAAGCTAAGGCACACGTTTGCTAAAGAAGTTTTTTATACTCCACTGGTCAAGTAACCAAAACCAGGTTGTAACCAGGTATATCAGGTGCAGATCATCAATCTACATTTTCAAAGAATAATGTAGATAAGCTAAGGTAGGAGTTTTGGACTTTAAGCAAAACATTATAAACCACTAACTAGTGCATTTCATCTCTTTGTTGGCCCAGAGTCAGTACCGTGGTTCCTGGCATCCATGGAGGTAAGAATAGAGTTACCACATATCCGCTGCAAGTGAACCTTATCCCTACACAGTGGAGTTACTGGGAATGCTTTCATTTTCCTGATATAAAGAGATAAATATAACTGGCACACCTTATGTTCTCTTCCCCTTTTTTCTTCCTGTAATGCAAATACAATGTCTGGAGTAGAGCAGCCATTCTGTGACCATGAAGATGGAGTCACTAAGGAAGACTAAAGAGAAAGATACAATGAGTTTGTGTCCCCATTACATCTTTGAACCTCTTTTCTAACTCCTTGTTAAGTGAGANCAATGAGTTTGTGTCCCCATTACATCTTTGAACCTCTTTTCTAACTCCTTGTTAAGTGAGAAAAATGAACTCATTTATTTTAACCACTGTTTCTTGAGATGTTACTGCAGATGCATACAATTCTCAAGGAAGCAAAGAGTACTAATAGTTAGCAGTTATTAACATGGCTTCTCTTCTCCAACAACCATACAGTGTCAGAAGTATATATGTCCATTTAACATACATAAAAAGAGGTTCCAAGAGATACGTAAGTTATCCAAAGTCTCACTGTTACTAAATGGTAGAGCCAGAGTTAGGAAACTGAGAGCTTATTGTAACTAAAGTCTTGAGGCAAACTTGTATATTGGGGTAAAGAAGGGATAAACATAAGTTTTGAGGGGACTGAAACTTAAAAAATTTTAAGCACCTTTTTAAAGACAAACAAGAGAAAATTATAAATTAAATATTGTTAGGGACCTCCTGGGGCCTTAGGAGGCACCTGGGAAAATGAAATGCATTTATCTTTACAGGAAATCAGCTTCGATTTAAACCTCTATTGTTAAGAATAATTATTTTCTACCTTCATGTATCATTTCTACATGAAAACTTAATATTGTGAAATACCAGAAAACAATATTTTAGACATTTTTTGAGAATCTCAAGCCTATTTTCATTTTCTCACGATCACTACTTGCTTTAATGCAAACAAACNTGAGAATCTCAAGCCTATTTTCATTTTCTCACGATCACTACTTGCTTTAATGCAAACAAACGGATAGTTTCTCTATCACCGTCAATGTCATACTTTGGGTAAATTTCCATCCTTTCTACGGACACTAGCAAGTGTTGGACTAACTGGTGACAAGAGGCTGTGGGGTTGAAATGCAATACTTTTAAAAGGATAATACTTTTTTGAATGTTTGAGTTAAACGAACTCTGGATTACAATGCTGTATGACAGTGATTAGAAGCACTTTCTCTGGAGTCATCCTGCCTAGATTTAAATTCTATCTCAACAGGTTCCCAGCTCTGTGAACTTGTGTCTCAGTATTCTTTTTCAGAAAAATACAAATAATAATAGTACTTATCTCAGAGGAACTTTGTAAACATTCATAAGAATAATACATAGTGAGTACGTGTGTACCAGATACTTGGCAGATAGTTGGTATTCAGTAAAGGTTAATGATGCTTATGACCACCCTGATCCTGCTGTCTACTGCCTGTGTGATGTTAGGATGTCACTCCTTGGGCTTCGGTTGCCTCAACTGTACAGTGAGGAGGTAGACTAAATCACTCTCCATGATACCTTAATTAGAAATAGGAAATTCTAAATCCCACACATGCCAACATCTATATGCATTTATGAGAACATAGGCTGTCTCTGTTTTGTTTGTATTCGTTTTCCAAGACCTTAGCATTATGCTTGGCACACAGCAGCCATTCAGTTAATATTTGTTGAGTGAATGAATGTTTGCAAATATTTAGCTTCTTAAGAATTAGACTCTATGGCTTATCCACACAAAGAGCTGTACAACTGAAGTCATAAGCAAACATTTTTCATAAGAATATTGTCATAGTAAAGGAGAACACTCAGTTGTACTGTGTGGGAGATTGGTAGAGTGGTGTGGTTTCACTTCCATGGTGTTCACCAGCAAGGGTGATCTAAACACCCACTAATCCCAGCAGGCATCCAAGTCTAAGTTGTTGGGTACTGTGGGGGA
>NW_007728745.1:94847-96897 GCF_000696425.1 Galeopterus variegatus | reverse complement strand
TTAGCTTCTTAAGAATTAGACTCTATGGCTTATCCACACAAAGAGCTGTACAACTGAAGTCGTAAGCAAACATTTTTCATAAGAATATGGTCATAGTAAAGGAGAACACTCAGTTGTACTGTGTGGGAGATTGGTAGAGTGGGGTGGTTTCACTTCCATGGTGTTCACCAGCAAGGGTGATCTAAACACCCACTAATCCCAGCAGGCATCCAAGTCTAAGTTGTTGGGTACTGTGGGGGAAAAAAAATCAACAGCTATTATGCTTCCTATGCACCTTCTATTTTATAACACATAGCCTTGTGACTTTGTGGCAATGTCAAACCTATTTTTATTTACTAACAACCACTACTGGCAGCTTCAACTCCAACTTCAGGTTTCCCTCTGTCCAGCTCTTTTACTTGCCCGTAATCTTGCTGACTGGGTCAATTGTCAAGCTAGGGCTGAGTCTGGAGCTCACAGACTTCTTAAGCCCATTCACAGACTGGGTCACAAACCCTTCATATGCTAGGCTGGGTCCCCAGACCCCTCACACACAGGTCTATGAGCTAGGTAACTGGAAAACAGGTCCTTGGAAACTGTAGGTTGGAGAGCATGGCTGTGCATGATGGACACCCGAAGCAGATGCCAGCCAAGTCACCGCACTGTGCATGCATACTAACTCTACCCACACACAATTTATTTACAGAAAATGCACTGCACCACCCCCAATCATCCCTAAGGTAAGGGGGCCTGATTAAATTATTCTGTTTTCCCAACACCCTCGCAATTTGGCTGTGAAGGTGGGCTTCCTCTAATATCTCTCACCTTACAAATGGCCCAAACTAACCCAATTGATCTAGTTGATTGAGTAGACAGCCTCTTCTGCCTTCCCTGCAATAGATATTGTGGCCTTTACTTTAAGATGGTGGTCTTCTCAGAGAGAAGAGAAGCATTCTCTATTCAAGGGCAGAAAGTAGTAAAGTTATGCTAAAATCCTTGAAGTAGGTCCATAAGGCCCCTTGCCATTTCTGGGACATTCCATCCTGTCTGTTTACAAAGCAGTTCTGAGACAGAAAGCAAAGATGAACCTATGGCATGTCCCCATTTGACACTCACGGTCACAATTAAAGAGTGTTTAAAGTACCAGTCATATAATGTGTGGAAGGCTTTTTATCTCTGATAATCAGATTGCTGAAAGTCATCAATAAAACTCCAGGGTCAACTTTATTTTTCTGTGGGGGAAAATATTGACATCATCATTACAAGCTCCTGACTATACCAAGGACAAAGAACCAGATACCGTGAAGACGGTCACAAGAGTAACAATATCCATTCATGGAGATCAAGCAAGATGCAAATCTCACTGTTTCATCACTAGACAGGAGACCCTGAAAGTGATGAGGTGGAAAGAGACCTGTATGACATCCTCTCTCCTCCCTTCCGCCCACCTGTCCATGTCTGCATCTCCAGCAGAAACAAATTGTCACTTGCCTTCACAATTATTTAATTAACATTTTAAACAGGAATTGGATAGTGCACCCTCCTGCTTAAAACCTTCAACAGTTTCCCACACCCTTAACATAAAATGAAAACTCCCATGGTCTTTAAGGTCTTACACGCCTGAATCCCATCCACCTCTTGGATTGCATCTCAGGCCCTATTTCCCTTACCTCGTCTTGTTCCAGTTCCCTGGCCTCTTTTCCTATGGTTACACACCTCAACTTATTCTGCTGCTGTGTCTTTCATTCACTCTTTACTCCACCCAGACTTTCCTCCCCAGCTCTGCCTGTCATTGGCTCCTCCTGAGCACCAATCTCCCCACCCAAGGGACACAGTCTCTGAACCTTCTTGTAAGGGAGAATTTTCTGGTCACAATATTGTGCTGATTTCAAAGCACTTCTTATAATTGGAAATTATCTCATTTATTTTTCAGTCCTTTAGTGTCTGCTCCCATGATTAGAATGTCACTTGTGTAAGGACAGGGTCTCATGTAGAGGAACAATGCCTGGTATATTTACATGCTTGAATATTTTACATTAAATATTTGCTGAAGGAATCCATGCTACTCTGG
>NW_007728745.1:87099-94538 GCF_000696425.1 Galeopterus variegatus | reverse complement strand
CCCCCCCCCAATATATTTCACTTGTTTCAGAGATTTCCAACAAAGAATATAAGCTCTATAAGGGCAGGAATTTTGTCTTCATTATCACTATCCTCAAGCTTAGGAGTATGCCATGTATATAAAAGTAATTTAAGGGCCGGCCCGGTGGCGCACTGCTACAGTGTGCCGCTTGGGAGCGCGGTGGCGCTCCCGCCGAGGGTTCGGATCCCACATGCAGACTGGTTCCCGCTCACTGGCTGAGCGAGGCGCGGGTGCAGCACCGAGGTTTGCGATCCCTTTGCCGGTCCCGGTCCGGTAAGGGCGCGACACTGAGGGTTGCGATCCGTTGCCGGACACGAAAAAAGACAAAAAGGAAAAAAAAAAAAAAGAAATTTAAGTATATGTTAAATAAATGGATGAAGATCAGGGGATCATAGCAATAAATATGATTAATTATAATATAATACTTATTAAATACTTAATATGCAAAAGTTCTTTTGAAGTACTTCCTGTGTTAACATATTTTATCTTTATAACAATGAGATGAGGGAGGTACTATAATTATCCCCATTTTACAGATGAAGAAACTGAGGCACAGGCAGGTTAAATGCTTGCTTATGGAAGTTAGTGGTAGAACTGAGAATAGAATATTGCTATTTCTTGGTCTTCCCTGTTCAATATGCAAGCCCAGCTCTAGGACCCAGTCAAGGAACACAATGATATTTCTTAGACCCCATTGCCATGACAGTGAGCTTTTCTCCTGCTTTAATGATATCACCTTCCCACATTTCTCTTTATTTCCCCTAACACCTACCCAAGAGCCTAAACTGAAAAATAAGACTTGCTTTTTCTCATACAAATGTTAAGGTCTCCTCTTCTATTCTGTGTATTCTCTGGCATCCACTTCTATGAGCAGATGTCTGTTGGTGTTTAAAGAATCAAAAAATAGTCTTCCATTTCTTGCCAAATTGAGAGCTAGCTAGTGAGGAGTCAGAAATATGGAGATTGAAATATTACCTTTACTACCAATTGCCTTAGGCATGTGGTGATAGTAGGATTCTTTACTCTGCACCCCCAAACTGCAAACTTTGTTATGCCATCAAAATCAATGCTGCACAGCACAATCCATCTCTCCCTCCTACCTGAAGCCTGCCTGTGTGAAGTGTGCAGCTGTAGGAGTAGACCAGATACATCATCCAAGAGAAAAAGGCAGGTAGGGGCCAAGCCACACATGCCTGGTTCCTTATTTCACATTTCTTACCAGGAAGGAGAAAGTGGGGTGGTGAGTGGCTAGAGTGTTCCAGAAGTGGATCTCCTTCCACATGGACAGACACTGGCAGGGGGAAATCTGTCCGCCTCAACATTACAGAGTGGTAAATACATAAAACAGGTGAGCTTAATATTTCGTTAAGGCCCACATAGTCTAAAATTGCCTTAATAGATACATTTTAAGATGTGTAATCTTTACCTCCTGGGCTTCCTTCTTAGTTGAGAAAATGTCCACCCAAACACTGGGAATCAGTCCAACCCACTTTCTTTCTGGCAATGTATTTTGGTGCTTCCATTCCAATGGTGGAAAATAATGCTTTGGTTATTGTTAGGTTGAACTACATGAAAGTGATGATACTCAACCATTTTTGACCCATTAAAAGTGGCAATTTTATATTGCTTGACCCATAAATAGGCTCAGAACACATTTCCATGTTGCAGAATATTTATAAGAAAATGAGGAAGAAAAAGAGATTGAGTTTGAATGTTAATTAATTAACTAATTAATGATAATTGATTTTAGATTTAGGTAATAGATTAAGTATGGAGTGGAAAATCCCTATGCACTACACTGTGGAACAAGACCTGAGGGCTCCAGGTTTGGCCTTTTGAATGCTGTGTTTGAATAGGAATCTTTGGCTGCAAATGACAGAATCAACTCAACTAGTAGGAGGCGGAGGAGGAAAAGGAGTGTTTCACTAGGAGATAAGGTTATCAGAGAAGGAACTGGGGTCTGTGGGGAGAGGGTCATGTTACATTTATCCATGGTTGCCTCTTAGTATCTGGTTCCAAGCCTACCCTTGCTTTGTTTACAGGTGAAGGGAAGAATGAAAAAGGAGAAGGAAAGAATTTCAGATGGTGATTATCAAAGTCTGGTCAGTAGTCCTGTGGGCTCCCTGAGACTCTTTCAGGTATTCTGAGAAGTCAAAATTGTTTTCATAACAATGCCAAGATGAAATATGTGTTTTCCACAGACATTTGCACTGGTGATAGAAAAATAATTGAATGAAACTGTCGGTGTTTTAGTATAAATCAAAGAAGTGGCACCAGACTGTATTAGCACTTGTGTTAGTCTGTTTTCTGTCACTTAATATCAGAATAGCATAGGAGAGTAACTTGCAATGCAGGAACCAGGTGGAGGCCTTAGGTAGCCCTCCTCCACCCAAACATAAGGCAGCAGAGCAACCTGCAACTGGGGATCCAGGCGGAGATCCCTAGGCAGCCCCCACCCTCCACTGCCAAACAGCAGAGTGCTGCAAACACTGCTTCCCTGCAGGCGGTCCACCATAGCCACTGCCACAGCTACTGCCACCAGAAGGATGACTCACTGCCACAGTAGCAGCCAGGACTACTTGCAGGCAACCTGCCACACACTCAACTGCATTGACACAAGGAGAGTCAACAGCAAAGGCTGGAAAAAGAGGAGGAAGTCTTTCTTCTCAGAGCCCACTCCAGAGTAATAGAAGAAGCAACTTCTTTACCAGATGATCAGACATCAATGTAAAGATATTAGAAATACAAAGGAACAAAAAAATATGACATCACCAAAAGAATACAATAAAACTCTTGAAATGACTGAAAAGGAATTCCAAGCAACCATCTTAAGAAAATGCAATGAGATAAGACAAGACTCATAGAGAACACAATGAAACTAGGAAAAATATCTGGGATATGAAAGAGGAAATTTACAAAGAGATTAATACCTTAAAAAAGAATGTAGCAGAACTCCTGGAACTGAAGGATTCACTCAATGAAATAAAAAGTACTCAATGAAATAAAAAAGCAGCAGGTTAGAGCAAGCAGAAGAAAGAATTTAAGACCTCAGAGATGGTCTTTTCAAAATAACTCAGGCAGACCAAAAAAAAAGAAAAAAATAATTTTAAAAAATGAAAAATATCTAAGAGAGCTAGCAGACAAACTTAAACACACACAAATCATGGGTGTTCCTCAAGGAGAAGAGAAAGGAAAAGGCATTGAACACCTATTCAACAAAATAATAATGGAAAAGTTCCCAGGTATAAGGAGAGACATGGACCTTCAGATCCAGGGAGAACAAAGATCCCCAAACAGAATCAATCCAAAAAGAGGTCCAAGACACATTACAGTCAAACTGGCAAAGCTCAAAAATAAGAAAGAATTCTAAAAGCAGTAAGAGAAAAGCATCAAGTCACCTATAAGGAAGCCCCCATCAGACTAACATCAGACTGAATCTCTGCAGGTCAGAAGAGAATGGGATGATATATTCAAAATACTAAAAGAAAAAACTGCCAGCCAAGAATACTATACACAGTGAGGTTATCCTTTATAAATAAAGGAGAAATAGTGTATTTCCCATACAAACAAAAACAGCAGGAGTTCATCACCATACGACTAGCCCTGAAAGAAATTCTCAAGGGGGTCCTGCATCTGAAATATGAAAAACTATAATCACTATCATGAATACACAAGAAAGAACAAAACCCACTGATAGAAACTAATCTTACCACCTCAAGAAAACAACAAACAAAAAAGTTGAAAGTGAATAACAAAAGAGGAGGAAGGAGACAAAAGATATTTAAAACATCTAAATAAAAAGCTATAAAATGCCAGGAGTAAGACAAAACCTGAAAATAACAACCCTATATGTAAAAGAATTGAATTCTCCACTGAAAAGAAACAGACAGGCAGATTGGATTAAAAAGCTAGACCCAACTGTATGCTGTCTTCAAGAGACTCATCCCACCTGTAAAGACACACACAGACTAAAAGTGAAGGAATGGAGAAAGATATACCATGCAAGTGGAAACCAAAATGAACAAGAGTAAATATTCTTATATTGGATAAAATAGACTTTAAACTAAAAACTGTAAAAAGAGGTAAAGAAGGCCACTACATAATGATAATGGGAGCTACCCAGCAAGAAGGCAGAAGAATCACAAATACATATGCACCCAACATCAGAGAACCCAGATATATGAAGCAAGTACTTAGACCTAAGGAAAGTCCTAAAGAAAGAGAGAGACCTTAGACCTTTTCCTTAGACCTAAGGAAAGAGATAGACCCCAATACTATAATAGCGGGGGACCTGAAAACCCCTCTCTCATCATTGGATGGATGATTTAGACAACAAATCAACAGAGAAACACAGGACTTAAACTACACATTAGACCAATTGGACCTGGCAGATATCTACAGAACATTCCATCCAACAACTACAGAATATACATTCTTCTCATCGGCACATGGAATATTCTCCAGGACAGACCACATATTAGGTCACATATCAAGTCTCAGCAAATTAAAAAAATTGAAATTATTTCAAGTATCTTTTCAGACCACAACAGATTAAAACCAGAAATGAATAACAAGCGAAATTCTGCAAACTATACAAACACATGAAAATCAATCAACATGCTCTTGAATGGCTCCAAGAAGAAATTATACAGGAAATCAAAAAATTTCTTGAAACTAATGAAAATAAAGACACTTCATACCAAAACCTGTGGGATACTGCAAAAGCAGTTTTTTTTTTTTGTCCTTTTTGAGACCGGCCACACCATGCTCAGCCAGTGAGCGCTGTAAGCGCACCGGTCATCCCTATATAGGATCCGAACCCATAGCGGGAGCGCTGCTGTGCTCCCAGCGCCGCACTCTCCCGGGTGCGCCACGGGCTCAGCCCCTGCAAAAGCAGTTCTAAGAGGAAAGTTTATTGTAATAAACATTTACATCAAAACAATAGAAAGAGTTCAAATAAACAACATAATGCTACACCTCAAAAAACTGGAAAAACAAGAACAATTCATTTTAAAAGCAGTAGATGGAAAGAAATAATTAAGATGAGAGCAGAACTAAATGAAATGGAGACCCGAAAAATGATATAAAAGGACAATGAAACAAAAAGTTGTTTTTTTGAGTAGATAAACAAAATAGACAAAACATTAGCTAGGATAACAAAAAACAAAAAACAAAAAAAAGAGAGAGAGAGAAGAAAGAAGACCCAAGTAACAAAAATTCAAAATGAAAAAGGAAACATTACAACCCATACCACAGAAATAGAAAGAATCATTAGACACTATTATAAACAATTATTTGCCAGCAAATATAAAAACCTGGAGGAAATGGATAACTTTCTGGACACATACAAACTACCAAGACTGAACAAAGACTCAGGAAATTCAGTATAGAGGGAAAGTATCTCAACACAGTAAAAGCCATATATAACAAACCCACAGCTAATATCATCCTGAGTGGGGAAAAGATGAAAGCCTTTCCCTTAAGAATGGGAACAAGACAAGGATGCCCACTCTCACCACTCCTAATTACCATAGTATTGGAAGGACTAGCCAGAGAAATCAAGCAAGAGAAAGAAGTAAAGGGCATCCAGATTGGAAAAGACAAAGTCAAGCTGTCATAGTTTGCAGATGACATGATCTTATATACAGAAAAGCTTAAAGACTCTACCAAAAATATCTTAGAGCTGATAAAAAATTTCAGTAATGTTACAGGATACAAAATCAACACACAAAAATAAGTAGCATTTTTATACTCCAGTAATAAACTAGCAGAAACAGAAATCAAGAAAGTAAGTCCATTTACAATAGTCATCAAAAATAAGATACCTGGAAATCAATTTAACCAAGGAAGTGAAAAAACTCTACAACAAGAACCAGAAATAGCTACTGAAGGAAATTACAGAGGACACAAAAAGGCAGAAAGACATTCCATGCTCTTGAGTTGGAAGAATTAACATTATGAAAATGTCCATACTATCCAAAGTTATCTACAGATTCAATGTAATCCCCATCAAAATACCAATGACATTCTTCACGAAAATAGAAAAACAATCTCAACATTCATATGGAACCACAAAGACCCCAAATAGCCAAAGCAATCCTGAGCAAAAACAAAAAAATAAATAAAGCTAAAGACATAACACTACCTGATCAAATTATAATACACAGCTATAGTAAACAAAACAGCATGGTACTGGCATAAAAAGAGTCACTTGGACCAATGGAACAGAATAGAGAACCCTGAAATCAACTTATACACTTACAGCCAAATGATCTTGGATAGAGGCACCAAGAACATTCATTGGGGAAAGACTGCCTCTTCAAAAAATTGTGCGGGAAAACTGGACATCCATATGTAGAAGAATGAAATTAGTCCTGTACCTCTCACCATATAAAAATATAAATTCAAAATGGATTGAAGACTTTCATATAAGACCTGAAACCAAAAAATTACAAAAAGAAAATGTAGGGAAACACTTCAGGAAGTAGGACTGGGCAAAGACTTTATGAATAAGACCCCAAAAGCACAAGCAACAAAAGAAAAAATAAACAAATGGGATTATATCAAACTAAGAATCCTCTGAATAGCAAAGGAAACAATCAACAGAGTGAAAAGACAACTTACAGGATGGGAGAAAATATTTGCAAACTGTACATCTGACAAGAATTAATATCCAGAATATATAAGGAACTCAAACAACTTCATAGTAAAAAAAACAAATAATCCAACTGAAAAGTGTGCAAAAGAGCTGAATATTCATTTTTCAAAGGAAGGCATAGAAATGGCCAACAGGTACATGAAAAAATGCTCAAAATCACTAAGCATCAAGGAAATGCAAATCAAACCCACATTGAGATATCATCTCACCCCAGTTAGACTGGCTATCATGAAAAAGACTGAGAATAACAAATGCTTGCGAGGATGCGGGGAAAAGGGAACTCTTCTACACTACTGGTGGGACTGTAAAATATACAGCCATTAGGGAAAACAGTATGGATGTTTCTCAAACAACTGCAGAGAGATCTACCATATGATCCAGCAATCCCATTTCTAGGTATATACCCAAAGGAATGGAAATCATCATGTCATTGGGTACTTGCAGCTCTAGTTACAATAGTGAAGATATGGAACCAATCTAAACGTCCATCAATGGACATCTGGATAAGGAAAATGAGGTATATGTAAACAATGGAATACTACTCAGCCATAAAAAAAAAAAAAACCCAATGAAATTCTGCCATTTGCAGCAACACGGATGAGCTTGGAGAAAATTATGTTAAGTGAAATAAGCCAGACACAGAAAGGGAAATACTGCATGTCCTCACTTATAAGTGGTAACTATGAAAGAGGGAAAGAAAGATAGACAGAGAGAGAGAGAGAGAGAGAGAGAGAGAGAGAGAGAGAGAGAGAGAGAGAGA
>NW_007728745.1:84449-86196 GCF_000696425.1 Galeopterus variegatus | reverse complement strand
AATACCATAGTCAGATCTCCCACCCTCTTAATACTGTTAAAATTGGGATTAAGTTTCAACATGAGTTTTGGAGGGGTCAAACATTTAAACCATAGCATCAGTGATTGTATTTTTTATAACATGCACTTACAGAAATAAAAACTTCAGTTACTTTTTACCTAGAAACGTCCTTGATGAAGCAATCACATTATCAATCTTATTAAATTTTGACCCTCGTATATCATACTATGTGAGGAAATAAGAAACACACATGAAGAATTTCTGTAGCAAATCAAGTACGATAGTTGTCCTAAGGGAAAGCACTTTGCCAGTCATTTGAGTGTTAGCAGAACTCACTCCTTTTTTCACTGAACACCATTTTTACCTGAAAGAACAACAGACATACCACGGTCATTTAGACTTGGGCATTTGGCAAACATTTGTCTAAAATGAATGAAGTGAGATTGTCGCTCCAAGAGAAATGACTGACAGCATTTGTTGCCAATGATAAATTTGAACATCCATATAAACGATTTTTGAATTTGGGAAAAATGTATCCAACCCAGCCTGAGTTTGGCAGCTTTCCAATACTTAAAGTTTGTTTGTTTCATTTTCATAGAAATATGTCTGTTAACATGAGCTAATCATTGTTTTAAAATAAATTAACATATATATTTTACACTTCTCAATTTTAATTTCAAATATGGAGCATACTGAAAGATACATATATAGTCCATAAGTAAATGATCTTTGGGTCTTTGATAGCTTTTAAGTGTAGAAAGATGTATTGAGACCAAAAGACACTGAGAATGGCTTATGTAAGAGATATGTCTTTTCCCTTTGAATAAACTCTCAGAGAGGCATTTTACTGACTGACTTTTCTCCATTATTTTTGAACTTCTCCCTCAATGGTCTGTTTTTTTCTCTGTGTCTCTCTATTTCTTTTTCTATGTTTGTTTCTCTGTTTATTTCTTTCACAAGCATTTGGGTCAGGGAAATTAATGCACAGTTAAGTTAATGGCAATGTTTCTCAAAAAAAAAAAAAAAGTCCTTTGGTCTAGAATACTTTCTATCTTACCTGCTTTATGGCTCCCCAATAATTTCCTTCTCTTTTTGCTGGTTTAGTGTTGTTTTCAGTGAATCCATATGTAGGATTGTGAAATGGAAAAACAGTATTATAAACTTGTATGTGATTAAGAAGCCAGGAAGAATACATTTAAAAAGCAAAGACAATGAAAACAGAAACTACGAAAAATGTCAGATGTAAATGCTAGAGATCATTCTATTTTTGTAAAGCCTTAGATGTGTCCGTTTCCCCTGACATATCTGTTCTGTGTTACGCTGGTTACAAATGTGACCACAATTACTGCTGATGAGTGTGACTTTGCACAGACTTAATGACAGGATGATTACTTGTAAGAAGAGACACTGAAGCCCACACACGTGAATAAAATGACATGGGCTGACACATATAGATTCTCAGCAAGTCACTATTTTATAACCAATATACTTTCTAAGTGATATTATTAATAACACTGACAAATCAGCCTAAGCATAGTATATGTTATATAGCGGGAGCTTTGGGGGTTGTTGTTTTAATAGAAAGTACATCTTAGGTCACATAGAAACCAAGAAAATATTCTACTTGGAGGATTATGACATTATGTTTATCATGTGTAGAATTCCACTGTGGGTTTTTAGCCTCTAGTTTCCTTCTCTATTGGGGTGTCATTCCCTGTTATGTAATATGATAGGATTAGACAAGAGT